>NC_070612.1:59983893-60283893 GCF_027172205.1 Podarcis raffonei | reverse complement strand
TGTTTTAGACTCCTTGGCTCCAACCTGATAACCTTTTAGGTGCAGTATCACCTTTCTAAGATTCTTGACATTGTGAATGAGCTGCATAATGAAGACCACCTGCCAGTCCATCACTTTCTTTTGCTGGTGCATGCCAGTGGTAAAATGTGCAACTTCTGCCTTTAGTAAAGCAATTTTTACTAACATCTTGCAACATTTACTTATTTCCACCCTTGCCACCTTTCTCTTCACTTACCAGTTTGTTTTGTTTTGCATCTGGTCTGAAAAACTACACATGGGAGCTTAAATGACTGCTTACAGATATATGTGGATATTTTAAGTGGTCCTAATAAAGGGATTAGGGATGCAGGTGGCACTGTGGTCTAAACCACTGAGCTTCTTCGGCTTGCCGATCAGAAGGTCGGCGGTTTGAATCCCCGCGACGGTGTAAGCTCCTGTTGTTCAGTCCCTACTCCTGCCAACCTAGCAGTTCAAAAGCACGTCAAAGTGCAAGTAGATAAATAGGTACTGCTCTGGCAGGAAGGTAAACGGTGTTTCCATGCACTGCTCTGGTTTGCCAGAAGCAGCTTAGTCATGCTGGCCACATGACCCGGAAGCTGTACGCCGGCTCCCTCGGCAAATAAAGCAAGATGAGCGCCGCAACCCCAGAGTCGTTTGCGACTGGACTTAACTGTCAGGAGTCCTTTACCTTTAATAAAGGGATTAATAAAGACATTATTACTGTTACTTTTGAGTCCCCTGCAATGGACCAACAGTGCTACTTGCCATTTATATGTATGTATAGAGGCCATGGACACTAAATGAGCTGTATCACACACCCTAATTCACTACCAAAAATAAAGTGCATCATAATTTTAATATAATTGCATATTTAATACAGTGGTACCTCGCAAGACGAAATTAATTCGTTCTGCGAGTTTTTTCGTCTTGCGAATTTTTCGTCTTGCAAAGCACGGATTCCCTGGGTATTAACAGTTTTAAGAAAAAGGAAACAAACTCGCAAGACGTTTTTGTCTTGCAAAGCAAGCCCATAGGGAAATTTGTCTTTTGAAGCAACTCAAAAAATGAAAAACTCTTTCGTCTTGCGAGTTTTTCATCTTACGAGGCATTCGTCTTGCGAGGTACCACTGTATACAAATATAACAAAGGCTTGGTCTCAAAATATGACAGCAAATATGTATAGTATCAAATGAGTAAGGAGGCCATGAAACTAAATGACATCCCAGTATCCTTTACCTAACAGCTACGGCAGAACTCCTAACCATGTCTGCTTAGCAGTAGGCCCCATTTAATTCAATGAGGCTTACTTCCAGGCAACTGGGATTAGGATTGAACCTAAAATAATATCAGTTTATACATTCATTTTTTATACATCTATACCTAAAGCTGTAGAATCACAACCTTCCACACTATAGAAAATAAAAGAAGTATTGTACACACAAATTTGTTTGGCTTAATAATTGGACTGAAAATATAATAACAGAAAGGTGTACTTACACATTATGGTGCTTGGCATAAATGGATTCCATTGTTGGCCAGGATATATCTGAACAAGTCTGATAACAAAAGTCTGAAGCAGTCTGTTTGCAGAAGTTGATACTAAAACTTTTGTAGAGGTGACAATAATTGTGTGAATTTACCTTAGAGCAGGGTTTCCCAAACTTGGGTCTCCGGCTATCGTTGGACTACAACTCTCATCATCCCTAGCTGGCAGGACCAGTGGTCAGGGATAATGGGAACTGTAGTCCAAAAACAGCTGGAGATCCAACTTTGGGAAACCTTGCCTTGGAGCAATGGCTGTAAAACAGGAACCCACTTCCTCCCTGCCCATCCTCAACTACTGGAAGCCCTGAGATGCCTGAATTGTTTTCTGTGTCATCATGGAATGCATGTCTGAGAGGACTTCCAGGTCATGTCACAAACATGGAAGCAGTTTCTCTGAGCTCAAAGAAGTCTTGGGTGGAGGAATGGGGGATAGCAAAGGCAAGGTAAAGGGACCCCTGATCATTAGGTCCAGTCGTGGCCTACTCTGGGGTTGCGGCGCTCATCTCGCTTTATTGGCCAAGGGAGCGGGCGTACAGCAAAGGCAAACACCCCCCCTTAAAGCACCCTGAAGGTATCGGGGTGACGAAGATTGCTCACTTGCACCATTTGTTGCCACTCACTGCCTTGGATGGAGATGGAGGACTTTGTTACAGGCGAGGAGCGGCAGGGCGTGGGATGGCATCTAGTTGACTCCATTACTAAGAAGCTTCGGAGCGTGACCATGTACGTAAGTGACTGAGTTCCTTGTAATTTGGACTAAGTGCAATGGATAAAAGTATGATACATAATGCATCAGGAAAGGGCAGGAGTGGAAACACCAGGGAGGAAGGGTGGGAAGTCAACTTATAAAAATTCTTTTAAATTTGTATTAAATTTGAAGTTAAATTCTTAAAAATCTTTGAAATTGAATGGAAATTTATTGGCGAAGAACACACGCATGTGGGCATTGGGGACCTTCCTTACTCTTCCATCCCTGCAGTCACCAGAACCTGTGAACAAAGCTCATGCACATACAATTTGGAAGCAGGACAAGTACCGTATTTTTCGCCCTATAGGACGCACTTTTTCCCCTCCAAAAATGAAGGGGAAATGTGTGTGCGTCCTATGGGGCGAATGCAGGCTTTCGCTGAAGCCTGGAGAGCGGGGGGGGGGTGCGCACCGACCCCTCTCACTCTCCAGGCTTCAGGAAGCTATCCGCAAGCCTTGCGAGCCCGAGGGAGTTCCCGCAGGCTCGCAAGGCTTGAGGGCAGCAGCCTGCAGCCCGGAGCACGGGGCGCGCTCCGGAGGACACCCCGTGCTTCGGGAAGGTGTCCGCAAGCCTCCCGCGTCCGGCAGGAGGTCCCGCCAGGCGCGCGAGGCTTGGGGCGGCAGCCTGCATCCTGAAGCACGTGGTGCCCTCCGGAGGACGCCCCGTGCTTCGGGAAGGTGTCTGCAAGCCTCCCGCGCCCGGCGGCAGGTCCCACCAGTCGTGCGAGGCTCGCAAGGCTTGCAGGCAGCAGCCTGTTCTGGGGGCTTGGGTCGGGGGAAGCTCGGGCTTCCCCCGCGCCAGCCCCACGCCTGGGGGGGAAATAAAATTTTTTTCCTTTATTCCCCCCCAAAAAACTAGGTGCATCTTATGGGGCGGTGCGTCCTATGGGGCGCAAAATACGGTAAGCATGATCTCATTCATGGCTGGTTTTGGTGGATCGACATCACTGGGCCATCTGCTGAGATGTACCTTGAACAGAGGACCCACAGCTGATTGTTCGCAGCATCCTCTTCCTGTTCATGAGTCACAAATAGAGACTGTGAGGAAACAGAGCCTTCTCTTCCACTGGCCTTGCACAATGTTTCCAGATGGTTGTGCAGACTGGCCCAGAGATGGGACAGTGGGGACAAACAGATGGGATGCTGGTAAGGAGGTGGGACCACGGAAATCATCTTGCTCAAGTCCTTCCCACAAAAAAGGAACTTGAAGCTAGCACTGGTCCCATTCCTCCCTTCACTGGTGAATGGAGTATTACAGTTCATTGAGGAACTGTATGTACATATACTGTTCCTACCGATTATAGTCACAAACGTTTTCTGGGGGTTCAGATTCATGATATCAGTTCCTATGGCCTTTTAATCTCTTGTAATCAATTTCACCATTAAGGATGGCAATATTTAACATGTATGGAGCACTTTTGAGTGTTCAATGGGTGTCATATACAAGATCTCAGTCGTCTTTCCACCAACCCTATTTGGTAAAGGTAAAGGTAAAGGGACCCCTGACCATTAGGTCCAGTCGTAGCCAACTCTGGGGTTGTGGCGCTCATCTCGCTTTACTGGCCGAGGGAGCCGGTGTACATGTGGCCAGTATGACTAAGCTGCTTCTGGTGAACCAGAGCAGCGCATGGAAACACCGTTTACCTTCCCACCGGAGTGGTACCTATTTATCTACTTGCACTTTGACGTGCTTTCGAACTGCTGGGTTGGCAGGAGCAGGGACCGAACAACGGGAGCTCACCCCATCGTGGGGATTCGAATCGCCGACCTTCTGATCAGCAAGTCCGAGACTCTGTGGTTTAACCCACAGTGCCACCCTATTTGGTAGGTTAGTATTATTCCCATATTGCAAATGGGGCCTGAGTCTACCTAGTAGCTCAACCATGGCCATTTAAGAGTTAATGGCTATGCCTATGATCCTAACTCCACTTACCTGGAACTAAACGCCAACAAATTCCATAAAACTTACTTCTGAGTAGACATGGCTGGAATTGTACTATGAGACTTGAACCAGAGACCTCTTGGTTGTCTGCTTATTCTCATGCAAGTCTAAAAGGTTTGCTCAGAAGGAAGCCCCAGTGAGCTGAACGCAGCTTATTATCAGGTAAGTGGGTAAGACTGAACCGCTATGCTACACTCAGAGCTGAAGAGTGGGGGCTGGGCTGGGGAAACGGTAGAAATTGCTGGGGCCTGGTGTTCCAGAAGGGGCCCTGGGGTCCAGCCATCTTGCATACGTTTAATGTAATTCTTAACCACGTATATATTTTATGTTCAAGGCATGCACCCTTCTGAATAACAGCTTGCGAACTTGTGCTGTGAACTGAGAATTGCCCACTCTATATGAACATCTGACAGTATGATGGAGCAGCCTCATCTTATTACACACAGTCACAATTGTGCATTTTCATAAGTGAACACTGTGTGAATACAATAAAGTTGTTGTGTGATATACATTGTGCTGTGTTATGCATACAAGTTTTAATGTTTAAAGCATGGGTAAGCAAACTAAGGCCTGGGGACCGGATCCAGCCCAAACGCCTTCTCATTCCGGCCTGCGGACAGTCCAGGAATCAGAGTATTTTTACATGAGTAGAATGTGTACTTTTATTTAAAATGCATCTCTGGGTTATTTGTGGTGCACAGGAATTCGTTCATTCTCCCCCCCCCCCAATATATAGTCCCGCCCCCCACAAAGTCTGAGGGACAGTGGACCGGCCCCCTGCTGAAAAGTTTGCTGACCCCTGAAAGTGTATGGTTAGTTCAGCAATGGCCGTGTGGGTGCGTATATTACTGATATTAGTCATTAGGATCTTAATATTCTCAACAGGTGCAGACATTAACATAAAATTTTATTAACATAAAAATGAGATCACACATTTATTTTATACCCTGTATAAAGATGTTTTGCTGGTCTGTCCTTGCAGGGGCTGGGGGGCTGGCTACATTATCATACACAGACTTTTAAGTTATGGATATATAAGTAGCAGCTGCGTATGATAATGAGGAAAGCATCTATTCTTAAAAAATCTGGCATTCCACCACAATTGACTTTACTCTAGGATTCTTTTAAATAGTCTAGCTGTTTAGTTTGGCAGAAGAAACTTTTGCAAATGCTCCTTTTTTGAAAATTTGCCCTGTTTTCATCATATTTCTCTAGTTTCTTCCAGCAGAACCACTTCATCACATGTGAAAGCCAGAACTTCCTAACTGGTGACAATAATACACAGTAATAAACTTTTCCATCACAGCTCACGTCTGAGTTTTTCAGGGGGGGAACCCACAATGTTTCCCATATTTGTCACTATCTAATTGCAGATATTAGACAACTACAAGGTCTCAATCCAAGAAAACATCTGCTTTTATTTTTCCTGTTTTCAACAGCCTATGTATATAGAACATGCAACATTTGGGGCAAAATGAGATTGTCCAAAAGTGTTAAGTTCTCTGTGTTGTTCTCATTTTTTCTCTCCCTCAGTTGTATAAACCAAGGACACAATTCTGGGATTAAGATGCAGCTGTATCATAGCCATCCATGGTATGAAAGACATCATGAGTACTACAAAATCTCCAGAGAATTCCAGCTTTCTGTACTGGGTTTGAACAAACCCACAAAGGTGAGATCAACGGCCCTGTAGCTTAGGAGAAAACTGTGGCCTAAGAGCAGGCATTGGCAAACTCGGCCCTCCAGATGTTTTGGAACTACAATTCCCATCATCCCTGACCACTGGTCCTGTTAACTAGGGATCATGGGAGTTGTAGTCCCAAAACAACTGGAGGGCTGAGTTTGCCTACGCCTGCCTAAGATGATCAACAGCTCCCCCATTTCTCCACTCTGCTGCCTAAGTATGTGCCACTTTGCATCAAAATTTAGTTTTTTAACCACAGGGTTTTATTTTTTTTAAAAAAAATTCTAAAGAAAAAGGCCTCCAAGACCCCCAAGAATTTAGCAGCAACCCTCACCCTCACCAATCCATGGACACAGCACTGGAGCACAAGTCTGAGAACTCTTTGGTGTTTTCTCTGTTGGTTTATTGGTCTTGTACACAAATAAACCCAAACAACAATGTTTTTAAAATACCTGCATATTGTTTTCACTATGTGGGGAAAGAGATGTCTTGTTTTAAGGCCCTGCTGGCCTGCGCTCCTGGTATAATTATTGTGGGTGGAGTGCAGGAGTCTGAATAGCAGGGAGATCAAAGGAAGATGAAATTACATTTGCATTTACTGCCTCCCTTTGCAAATGTCAATACACATCTTTTATGAAGCAAATTTGGGAAGTGAATCATGTACATGTTTCAAATACACCAGCTGAACCACCAGGTAGGTCATAGATCAAAGGGGCTAAACTGATATTAAAAGGTCAAATTGCATAAATTGGAGGGGGGGAGGCTGTGCAGTTATATATTTAAGAATTACAAGATTATCTTTCTCAGTGTTGTTTCAATTTGGGGACATAAGAAACTGTCTTATAGCAGTTCAGATTCATTCTCCATTTAGGCCTTTATTGTTTACTCTGACCAGCATAAACTCTCCCAGTCTCAAGCAGATGTCTTGTTAGCTGCTTGCCTTTAGCGCTTCTTAAAAGCTTTGTGCTTGAAAGAAATGCTTTGGTGGGTGCGTGGCAGAGATCCTTAACTTGCAAAGCATTTAGGCTGCAACCCCTCTTATAAACCCCACTGAATTCAATAGGACTTCTGAGTAGACATGGTTAGGATTGCAACCTTAATTTATGTAAAGTGGTACCTCGGGTTACAGACGCTTCAGGTTAAGACGCTTCAGGTTACAGACTCCGCTGAAATAGTACCTCGGGTTAAGAACTTTGCTTCAGGATGAGAACAGAAATTGCATGGCGGCGGCACGGTGGTAGCGGGAGGCCCCATTAGCTAACGTGTCATCTCAGGTTAAGAACAGTTTCAGGTTAAGAACGGACCTCCAGAACGAATTAAGTTCTTAACCAGAGGTACCACTGTATTTTGCTCAAAAATTTTAATACAAAGCAAGTCAAGGCCAACAACACCATAAAAGCCTTGCTGCACTATTCAGACACCAATGTCTGCTTTTGTTTGTCCTCTGCGTCCCCTTGTGTTGCCTGAAGCAGGTCACCTATTGCAGCCCTTGAGACCAAATTTAAATGGGGATAATATAGGTACCTGCCAATAACTGACCCCCTTAGGGATAGTAGCTATGGAATTTCATGAGGTTTAGTCAAGCGCTATGCTACTTATTTTCATTCCATTCAAACACACTAAAGAAAAGCAACTGCAGAAAATTACATTGGGAGGTTTTCTGGTTTTATTCCAGTAATCCAAACACCATCTATTAACTACCAACCAGCTGAATCATCCTCTATTATGCTGCCATTGAAGAATGTTAATTAAATTATACATAAGAAGAGGCCAAACAACCACACTCACCAAGCAAATATTTATGTGGAATAAGTACATCTTGGTCCATTGGATTGCCAAATATACTGTTCTCTTTGGGATCGTGCTCTACAGCAATTAAGAATAATCAGACAAGAAACAACACACCTGGGAGGTGAGACGGTGCCTTTTTGTTGTCTGAATCCTGACTGATCTACTGCAAATCACCTGGAGATCTGCCAGTAGATCCTGATCTACCTCTTGCCCTCCCTTGCCTTTAGGGGATCACCTGCTCCCACATCAACCTGGCTGTGCATACTGCTGATGCGTTCTGTTGGCACCATCAGAGGTAAGGCAGGTGGAGACCAGGGAGAGGGCTGTGGCTTGCCATCTGTGGAACTTCCTCCTCAGGGAAGTGTGCCTGGCATCTATCTTAACTTTTAGGCATCTGGCAAAGACTCTTTTTTGCTCCCAGGCCTTTAAAATATTTAAAGTCCTTTGTGATGTTTGCCTCCTGCTGTTGCTACCTTTGTTTTATGCTGTTTGATTTGTTGTTATTGCTGATTGTCTTATATATATTTTAATATGCTGTACACCACTCTAGAACCAATGAGGGAGGTACAGATTGTTTTTTAATAGAACACATATAGAAATATGCATACTGCAATAATGATATGGTGTATGTATACAGTGCTTTTTTATGGGGGGACGCAGGGGTACGCATACCCCTAAACATTTTGTGAATCTAAGTTTGGCCTCATTGAAGGGCAGTATTTCAATATGAGTAGGAAAATGAGAGTGAGCACTGTGTGTGTGTGTAAGTGATATGAGGGTAAGTGAAACTTAAAGTGTGATGCATTTTCTACTGGCAAAACACATTCCTCGGGGGGTGGGGCAGGATCTGCAAACTGTGTGTAGAATTTCACATATGCGGAAAAGCACAAAAACGTGCTTTGTGTGGAGAGAAAATGCTTATGATTTGCAGTGGCCATAAATGGACTGTTTGTGGTTTCTATGAAACAAATGGGGTTGAAACAAGCATGTCTGGCTTTAGACCACAAACTGCACAGAATGAATTCATGCTGTCAGGCTCCTTTTTCCTGCAACTCGCCCCCTCCCCACTTCTCCCAGGTCTTGCATGCTGAGCCTTTACCACAAAGTTAAGGCACGTCCAGACAACTTCCTGTCCTCTCACTTCAGCAACTTAGTGGTAAACCAGAAGCGTAGAAAGCCATCAATGTGTGAAATTCAAGTATCTTGTAAAAAACAAAAAAACCCCACCCCACTATTCCAGAGCTACACCAGCTATGTGAAAGGCCCAACCATCACTGATTCCCACAGCCTATGTTGTGAACGACCAAGGTTAACCAACAGGGTGCCCTCCAGATGTTGCTGGAATCCCATTTCCATGCAAGGCTGGGGCTGAAGGGTATAGGGCGGCATATAAATTCAATTAAAAAATGGGGTGTGTGTGAAGCTATAGTCCACCACATCTGGAGTGCGCAAAGTTGGAGAATAGGTAGGAATAGCAGCACAAAGTCACTGGTACATGAGAAACATGGAGCAGTGTGGACAAGGGCCACATCTTTCTAAGCACCAGCTTGAGCCAGAATGGGGAGCTGCTGGCACGGGAGACACCCGGGGTGGGGCATCGCTACATAGCGTGCATGTGCGGCATTGCTATGTACGATGCATGCGCCATACGTAGCGACGCCGCACATGCTCTGCACATAGCGGTTTGCTGGTGGTGCCGCTCCAGCGCCGTACAGACAGTCCCGGGATCCTCTGCTCGCGGCTGCAGCAGCGAATGGGGGATCCTCCACATGCGGCTGCAGCAGCGCGATGGCTGCTGGTGCTGCGGTGGCGGGGTGTCTTCTTGTCACCCCCGCAGACATGGAACCAGGAGTGCCCCACCCCCATTGCGACGCCACTGGCTGCTAGTCCTCCAGTTGTTGCTGGACTGCACACAATGGCCATGATTGCTGGGGCACAGAGAAACGCAAGAAAACTTGGAAGCATTCCATTATCTAAGACACATGTCGAAAAAGAAACATAAAAGAATTAAATGATACAGACTTCCAACAGATTTATAGTCCTCAAAAAACCGAGCTGAAGAAGGCGTGTACTCCGAAACAGGGCCCTGTCCTGGTCACCACTACTGAGTCGTACATCTGATTCACACTCCGGATACTCCTTTTCGGCCCTATTTGATTCTTTATTCTGATTCTATATAATATGGACTCCTTTTGACTGCCATTGAGACTTGTACAAAATAATTGTTGTGTACTGGTATTTTATGTACCTTTATACTATATCACTGCATATTTGAAACTACATTATTTCTGTACTTAAACGTTTTACCTTAAAACTATCGTACTTACACGTTGTGTTTAATTTACTATTAGCTTCAAACTGTTATTCTTAGCAGAATATACACGTTTTTCTTTTCAACTCTCCAGTAGGAATTATTCCTCAGTTGTGTCATAGCATAGAATCATAGAGTTAGAAGGAATCTCAGCTAAGCATCCATGACAGATGGCCACCCAACCTCTGCTTAAAAACCTCCAAGTACAAGAATTGCTTCCTTGTAGCCTCTTCCTATGCCACTATAATGACACTCGTCGTTGTACAACTAGTGGCGTAGCTTGGAGTGTGTGGACCAGGTAGATTGCCACGGACGGCACTTACATTTGGGGGCAGCATGCTGGGCACGGCGCTGAAGGTGGCATGCAAACCCAGACACCCCAAGAGCCCAGCACGCTGCTGACAAAAGCAGCATGGCGCTGGGCTTGCGGCACACCCTACCTGCTGCGTCCCCCTACAGCCATCCTCTGGTGGCTGAGAAGGATGCAAAAGGCATGCGCCAGCCCCGCAAGTGGTGCTGGGCTCACAGGGTGCCCAAGTGACTGAGTCCCTCCCAGGAGGAACGTGGGGGCTTGGACACCCTGTGGGCCCAGCACTGCCCGAAAAAGCAACGCAGGGCCAGCACACACCTTCTGTGCCCCCTCAGCCAGATAGAAGAATGAGAAGAATGCATTGGCTCTGGCAGCACGCTCTGCTCCCATGGCTTGCCCTGCCCCCATGATGCAGCATGTATGCCCCCCGCCCCAGGCCCTAGCAGGGCAAGCTATACTGCTGTGTATAACCACTGGGGGGGGGGGTTTTACAATCCCCACTGGGGATTTGGTGGGGAAAACAGGTCCTCCTCCTCCTCCTCCTGCTGCTGCTGCCGCCACCCCCCAGGGGTTGTCTCCTCCTTCTCCTCCATGGCAGAAGAAGAAGAAGAAGAAGAAGAAGAAGAAGAAGAAGAAGAAGAGGAGGAGGAGGTGGAGGAGGAGGAGGAGGAGGAGTTTGGATTTGATATCCCGCTTTATCACTACCCTAAGGAGTCTCAAAGCGGCTAACAATCTCCTTTCCCATTAAGGCTTTCTGGGAGATGATATATAATGAAATGAAAAAGGTATTTAAATATACTTTCGTGAAGAAACCAGAGGCCTTTCTCCTGGGCATAGTTGGCCAATTGGTGCCAAAGAAGGATAGAACTTTCTTTATGTATGCCACAACAGCAGCAAGAATACTCATCGCAAAGCATTGGAAGACACAAGATTTACCCACTCTGGAAGAATGGCAGATGCAAGTAATTGACTATATGGAAATGGCTGAGATGACTGGCAGAATTCGAGATCAGGGAGAAGAGTCAGTGGAAGAAGATTGGAAGAAATTTAAAAACTATTTGCAGAAATATTGTAAAATGTATGAATGCTGATGACACTGAAATGAAATGAAGGGGTTCTAGTAAAAAGATAGATAAAAAATTTGAAATTATAAATTTGGGAGGTAAAATAATTAAGGATAAAATAATTGGATGAATTTGTTGAACCAACTTTTTAAGAGGGATACAAAAAAGGGAGGCGTGAGGAAGTCAAGAAAATAAGTTAACCAAAGTTGAGCAATTAGAAAAGTGGGATTTGTGTTTTTCTTTTTCTTTTTTTTCTTTTTGTGTGTGTGTATGTGCTTATTGACTTTTTTCCTTTTTCCTGTTAGGTTAATTGTTTGTATTTTTTGTAGTGTGAAACTTTTGTACTGTTGTGTTTTATATTTTTCTCCATGTCTTTATTGTTTTATTTTTTGTTTGATTGTGGTGAACTTTCATTATTGTTAAACCTAATAAAATATTATTATAAAAATAATAATAATAACAATCTCCTTTCCCTTCCTCCCCCACAACAAACACTCTGTGAGGTGTGTGGGGCTGAGAGACTTCAGAGAAGTGTGACTAGCCCAAGGTCACTCAGCAGCTGCATGTGGAGGAGCAGGGAAGCAAACCCGGTTCATCAGATTACGACTCTACCACTCTTAACCACTACACCACACTGGCTGGCCACTGTAGCTGCACTGTGCTATGTTTAGCTCTGCGTTTGGCCCTGATTTTTTGGAAAATTGAGGGGTCCACCCCCCAGATATTGTGGCGGCCTGAAAGGGTTGGGATTCCAAGAGTTGGTGCCCAGGTCAGCAGTTTCCTTCTCATGCTGGATACTTCCAGTGGTGCTGAGCAGGTGCCAGCACCATTTTAATTTCATGCAGTGCCCTGGAGCAATGCTATACAGTGGACACTCGGGTTGCAAACGTGATCTGTGCAGGATGCACGTTTGCAACCCATGTCTGCTCGTCTGCACACGTGCGGCTTGGAATTTGGCGCTTTTGCACATGCGCGATCACCAAAACCCGGAAGTAACCCGTTCTGGTAGTTCTGGGTTTCGGCAGTCCGCAACCCGAAAAGACGCAACCTGAAGTGGCTGTAACCCGAGGTATGACTGTACTGGGCAAAATTAACTTGGCAACTAGACCCAGACCTTTATTCTAAGAAGCAAAACCAATCATTATTGCATATTCAAGCAGGCTAACGTACACAAGGCTGTATTTTGTCTCCCTGCTTATTTAATTTATACGCAGAATACATCATGCGAAAGGCTGGGCTGGATGAATCCCTAGCCGGAATTAAGATTGCCGGAAGAAATATCAACAACCTCAGATATGCAGATGACACAACCTTGATGGCAGAAAGTGAGGAGGAATTAAAGAACCTTTTAATGAGAGTGAAAGAGGAGAGCGCAAAATATGGTCTGAAGCTCAACATCAAAAAAACGAAGATCATGGCCACTGGTCCCATCACCTCCTGGCAAATAGAAGGGGAAGAAATGGAGGCAGTGAGAGATTTTACTTTCTTGGGCTCCATGATCACTGCAGATGGTGACAGCAGCCACGAAATTAAAAGACGCCTGCTTCTTGGGAGAAGGGCAATGACAGGCCTAGACAGCATCTTGAGAAGTAGAGACGTCACCTTGCCAATAAAGGTCCGTATAGTTAAAGCCATGGTTTTCCCAGTAGTGATGTATGGAAGTGAGAGCTGGACCATAAAGAAGGCTGATCACCGAAGAATTGATGCTTTTGAATTTTGGTGCTGGAGGAGACTCTTGAGAGTCCCATGGACTGCAAGAAGATCAAACGCATCCATTCTGAGAAGAGAAGACTCCCTGGAGAAGACACTGATGCTGGGAAAGATGGAGGGCACAAGGAGAAGGGGGCGACAGAGGACGAGATGGTTGGATAGTGTTTTCGAGGTTACCAGCATGAGTCTGACCAAACTGCGGGAGGTAGTGGAGGACAGAGGTGCCTGGCATGCTCTGGTCCATGGGGTCACAAAGAGTCGGACACGACTAAACGACTAAACAACAACGTACACAAATAAATAATGCCCAGTTGTACCACGAAATAGCAATGGGCAAGAATTTCAGAAATTTGGAGGGGTGAGGTGCTGGAAACAACCTTTTTCCACATACCCCAAGTTGTGAAGGAGGGAGGGAAAACAGCAGCTTCAAAAACAGCACTTTCCTAAGTTCCTCAGTGTGGCTGATGAAGGTTTTAGGGCCTGCTTGGCATCTGCACGGCTGATGTAAAGTCTTAGCAGTCTAGGCGTTTTTAATTCCTCCTGACTCATTGACTTCCATTTTTTATTGATTTAATCAGTGCTGGCCCATGACATTTTTCTGCATGAAGGAGAACCCAAATACATCCCCAGCCCTGGTGGGACCAGCGCTAGAAAAAGTATTGGGGCACCGTTAATTCCTGCCTTCTATTTTCCAGGCATGATACTAGTCAACCCCACTGCATGCTCACTGATTTAATTGTGCCTCGAATGAAACAAACTAAATTTATGCATGCATATTTATTTATATTAGATGCTATATGCACCTTTTCGTATGGGGAAAAAACTGAAGGTAGCTTACAGACAATAAAAAACCAATAAAATAAAATTACTGTTTCAAGTGGTCATCCATTTGTGCTTTAATACTACTAACACCCTTCATCTGAGGTAATAGACATAATGGTGGAAACTGTGTTTCCTTCATAATCCTAATGTGTGGCTGGGATCATTTAAAGAGGTGGACTAACAGGCTGGGGGAGGGTTCAGATTCCTCCCCCATCTGCTATTATTCATTCATTTTACAATATTTATACCTCACCCATTAGCCAAAAAAGCTCTCAGAGTGGATGTTCAGTGGTGATCACTGCCTTCGGCCCACAATTTAAAAAGACATAACACACGAGGAAAAATGAATGGGAGGGAAGAGGGGGAAAGTAACATCTTAAATTCTAGCCGGTGGCTGTCTTGCCCTTGATAAAGTCTCATTTTAAAAGTAGCCCATAGATCAAAACCATAAGAGGAGGGAAACATAAGGGTCAGACTGAGTCCAAACCAAAGGCCAGGCGGAACAGCTCTGTCTTGCAGGCCCTGCGGAAAGATGTCAAGTCCCGCAGGGCCCTAGTCTCTTGTGACAGAGCTTTCCACCAAGTTGGGGCCAGTACTGAAAAGGCTCTGGCCCTAGTCGAGACCAATCTAACCACCTTGTGACTTGGGACCTCCAAAATGTTGTCATTTGTGGACCTTAAGGTCCTCTGCGGGGCATGCCAGGAGAGGCGGTCCCATAGGTACATGTTGCGATCATGCCTGGTCCCATCCATACCTACATTCAAAGCACTATCATACCACTTTAATAGTCACGGAGAATCCTGTGAGGTCAGCACCCTCAATAAACTTCAGTTCCCAGGATTCTCTGTGACTGTTAATAGTGATTTAAATGTTTGGTGTGGATGTACCTGTGTTGCATTCTTCGATAGAGTTATCTTCTGTATACGTTTGGGATCTTTCCCCTCCCCCTTTCTTTTTGGCTCAGCTACAGCTTTTTTAAAAACAACAACTGCATTTTATTTCTAGAATCCTGTGATGACAGTCCTGGCATGACTCTTCCTTATTTTCTTTTTATAGATGATGAATATTATTGTGCTTTATTGGTCTTAAACCAACACACAGTTCTTTTGTCACAAGCTGTAAAACCAACAGTGTGATGCTCTTTATCTTTCAACCTTGGACTTCACCCTACATGTCATTCGGTTTTTACAGTTTGTGTGAAATGTACACTCATTTGGCAACAGAGTGGTAATTCATGCCTACCCGCCCTGAAAACAATTGCTCATCTGTAACTTTTCAGCAACCCATTTTATGGGCAAACATTATTGTATAAAAACATGTCTGATGCAAGGAAACGCCCAAAATCCTGTCCCCCTCAGGGGAATTCTGAATTGTATTTCTTTTGATATGTTTTGGTTCTACAAAGGTATATTTGACCTCTAAGGATGCAGTGTGAGACCTGGCAATACTTTCCTAAGGTCTGGCTGTTGGGGCTATAAACCAGTGTTGCCCAAACAAAATTATGTTGACTCAACACAAGCATACCTGCTTAGTCTGCAGTATAACATAGAAAGTTTCTCTCTCTCTTTGGTACAATAACTACAAAAGGAATTGCTCCATGGGAAAGAAATAAATGCTATGCTGGTGAATTCTTATTTCCACTATCATGGTTCCTGCTGTTCCCATTGGAACTGGTCTTCTCCGTCCTCTCAGCCATTTAGAGAACCAATTTAGAAACGAAAGAAAATAGGGTGAGTAGGGAAAAAGAAGGTTTCTTGGCCTTCCAGATTTCACATATTTACTGTGTTTCGCTGCACCCCCCCCAAGCTATTTACACTGATCCAATATATACACACAAACATATATATTGTCTTGTTGTTTAGGTAGCCTAATTTCTGTTGCCTATGCTCTGGTAACCTCTAGGTTAGATTACTGCAACATGTTATAAGTCAACTTTTAAAAATAAACAACGAAAAACTCGGTCTGAAACCATCACATCTGTTCTAATAATAATAATAATTTATTATTTGTACCCCGCCCATCTGGCTGGACTTCCCCAGCCACTCTGGGCAGCTTCCAACAAAGATTAAAAATACATTAAAATGTCACACATTAAAAACTTCCCTGAACAGGGCTGCCTTCAGATGTCTTCTAAATGTCAGATTTATCTCTTTGACATCTGATGGGAGGGTGTTCCACAGGGCGGGCGCCACTACTGAGAAGGCCCTCTGCCTGGTTCCCTGTAGCTTTGCTTCTCGCAGTGAGGGAACTGCCAGAAGGCCCTTGGCGCTGGACCTCAGTGTCTGGGCAGAACGATGGGGGTGGAGACGCTCCTTCAGGTATACTGGGCCATGTATAGTGCATTAGCTCCTGAAATATAGATATTATTTTCCTGCCCACGGAAGAAGGTGGGGAGAATCCACAGGTTGTCCCCCGCCCTTGGTGATGGCTCTTTTCTTTTTGATTGGCTCCTGGTCAATCAACCTGCTGTTTATATGAATTCTGAGTCCAGCCTGTCAGTGGCATTGATGGAGAAACCATGAGAAACTTGCAGCTTCTTGCTAAGCACATTTAGTACCTTGGTTCTTCAGTTGCCTGTTTTCTCTGCAACACATTATATGTGGGGCTGTCAATTAGTTTCTGGGACCAATTCCAAGTGCCGGTTTTGACCTATAAAGCCTTAGATGGCTCAGGACCGCAATACTTCAAAGACCACCTTTCTCCATTTGAACTGACCCAGACCTTGCACTAATCACTTGAGAGATCTGGAGGGTGGCAGCACAAGAATGGGCCTTTCACTCCCCATTTGTGGAATGCTCTCCCCAGAGAAGCTTGCCTGGTGCCATCACTAGGTATATTTAGGTGCCAGGAAAAACTTTCTGCTATAACCAGGCCTTTGGCCTTTAACTATCTGTGGCCTTTTAAAAGTGATTGGTTGTTTTTTAATGTATTTCTCTCTTCTCTTGGTTTTAATGTATTTATGTAGAGTTTATTGTCTGTCTCTTTGTAAATCGCTTTGGGTTGCCCTGGGCAAAATAAAGCAACTAACAAATCTAATTAATAATAAACCACCAGTGGTTTCTGGCTGTGAAGCAGTTTATAAATCTATTAAATTAATTAGTTGAATATATTTCTGAAATGAATTCAATCCAGACTAAGGATGCAATTCTTGGCTGGGAGTAAGTCCTACTGAATTCAGTAAGACTTACTTTTGAGTAGTCATGGTTAGGTGGCTCATGCTATAAGTTAGGCTATATCTGCACCATAAATATAAGGCAGTACAACTTTAAGGAGGCACGGCTTTCCCCAAAGCATCCTGGGAGCTGTAGTTTGTAATAGATTCCCTATTCCCCTCACAGAGCTTCGATTCCCAGAGTTCCCTGGGAAGAGGGGTTGACTATTAAACCACAATGGGAATTGTAGCTCTGTAAGGAGAATAAATATGGGACGCGGGTGGTGCTGTGGGTAAAAGCCTCAGCGCCTAGGACTTGCCGATCGAAAGGTCGGCGGTTCGAATCCCCGCGGCGGGGTGCGCTCCTGTTGCTCGGTCCCAGCGCCTGCCAACCTAGCAGTTCGAAAGCACCCCCGGGTGCAAGTAGATAAATAGGGACCGCTTACTAGTGGGAAGGTAAACGGCATTCAGTGTGCTGCGCTGGCTCACCAGATGCAGCTTGTCACGCTGGCCACGTGACCCGAAAGTGTCTGCGGACAGCGCTGGCCCCCCGGCCTATAGAGTGAGATGGGCGCACAACCCTAGAGTCTGGCAAGACTGGCCCGTACGGGCAGGGGTACCTTTACCTTTAAGGAGAATAAGCGTCTCCTGGCAAATCTTGAATGCATAATACAGTGGTACCTCTGGATGTGAACAGGATCCATTCCAGAGCCCCATTCGCATCCTGAAGCTAAGATGCGACTGCGTGTCTGTGCGTGCTGTGTTTCACGTGACGCCATTTTGAGCATCTGCGCATGCACGAGTGGCGAAACCCGGAAGTAACGCATTCCGTTACTTCCGGGTCGCCGCGGAGCGCAACCTGAACATATTCATCCTGAAGCTACTTCAACCCAAGGTATGACTGTAAACTAGAGTTCCCAGGGAAGCAATGACTGTTTAAAGTGGTGTGATACTTACTACTTTAAAGTTACTGTATATTGTAGATGGGACCTTAGCTGAACTTGGCTCACACTGAAATACATTTTCATGCCTTAAGCATTGTTGATTTTAATGGGAACTAATTGCAGCTAACTTGGTCTGGATCTGACCCAATGTGTGATTATGATGACACACAACATTGTTTGCCTCAGTGTACCTATAACATAGTCCATCCTGCCTGGCTGATACATGTGTAAGTTTCCTAAATCTCTTCTCAGCAAACTGCTGGGCTGCTGCCCCAAAGCAGGTGCCCTTCTCACTTCTTGACCCCGGAAGGAAGTCTTCTTGTGTCCATTGGGCACTTCCTTCTGAATAAGCATATTGAAAATTTCACTCTTAACAGTGCAATCCTAAAAAGTGGGGAGTGAGAAATCTGCAGGCAGCTTAACAACCTGATCCAAAGTTGTGCTGCTCACTTGCCAGAACACGGAAGTGAGGGTGGGGCCGTTTTTTCTGCGTTTGTAATCTTTGATAGTTGTTGTTCTTTCCCTCACATTGGGAACAATGGGAGGGAAATATAAGGGCTGGACGCTGGCTCCAAGCCTGGCAGCATAAATTTCCCATGGGACTGAGGCGTGTCAGGGAACCAGGAAGATTCTGATCTGAAGGATCCTCCTCTGAGGAACCCCCCCCCCCTCAAACTGCCCCCGACATGCTCCCTCTTCAGCCCTATCAACATGAGAGTTGCACAGGTCTGGAAGTTGCCACGGCACCCAGGAGGGAAATCCCATTTCAGATCTCCCTCTCTGATCTTGGAAAGGGAGACCCAGTGTATCCTTTAGCCCAGGGCCATAAGCTTTCAGCCCAAATGTCTGCTACTGAACCATATAATTACAATGAAGTTAAGGCTCCCAATTGGGACGCGGGTGGCGCTGTGGGTTAAACCACAGAGCCTAGGGCTTGCCGATCAGAAGGTCGGCGGTTTGAATCCCCACAATGGAGTGAGCTCCCATTGCTCGGTCCCTGCTCCTGCCAACCTAGCAGTTCAAAAGCACGTCAAAGTGCAAGTAGATAAATAGGTACCGCTCCGGCGGGAAGGTAAACGGCGTTTCCATGTGCTGCTCTGGTTCGCCAGAAGCGGCTTAGTCATGCTGGCCACATGACCCGGAAGCTGTACGCCGGCTCCCTCGGCCAATAAAGCGAGATGAGCGCCGCAACCCCAGAGTCGGTCACGACTGGATCTAATGGTCGGGGTCCCTTTACCTTTACCCTTTAAGGCCCCCAATTACTGCTCTATTATGTATTTTTGAGGGCATCAGTGTCATATGCATCTGAAGAAGTGTGCATGCACATGAAAGCTCATACCAAGAACAAACTTAGTTGGTCTCTAAGGTGCTACTGGACAATTTTTAATTTTTTAAAATATATTTAATATGCACACATCCAATTCTTCTATACAATGAGCAGCTCTGAGACAACATGCTGACATCTGCGCTGAACTGCTCGTAGCTTTATGCTTTCCATTAAAAAAATTATATAGGCTGACAGATTCATGTGTGTGTGGGTTTTTTTAAAAATTTAAAGGAATGCTCAAAGGACTTTTCATAGTTTATTCATGGCTCCCTGCCCTTTACTGGGTCTTTTGATAGCTTCCTTGAGTAAAATTACCAGTAAGTCACTGAAAACTGGCAAATATTAAGGACATTTTAAATGCCATAATTATACACATGAGGGAAATCATTAGTAAGTGAAATGAGCTGTTTTCTTTTAAAACGTCTTCCACTGCTATGCTGCACCGAGATTGCCAGATGGCAGCTATTTGCCCTGACCTTCAGGTGTTGTTGTTTCTTCCTTCCATGTGTGTGATTGTATTTTCAAATATTTCATTCCTTTCTAAAGGAAAAAATGAGGAAGAAAACAATATGGAAGTAGGCAGAGGGGACGAGGTCCTTGAAAAAAGGCTGCCATGAATGTGGGCCCTGGCCTTTGCATTTTAAAAGGCAGCTTGATCATCAAAGCAAAACTGTACGTACCGTATTTTTCGCTCTATAGGACGCACCCGACCATAGGACCCACCTTGTTTTAGAGGGGGAGAACAAGAAGAAAAGAAATTCTCCCCCTCTCTGCTCAGCACCCCTTCAGCAAAGCAGCAGGAGAAACAGAGCCCCTTCCATTTCTCCTCCCGCTTAGCTAAAGGGGCGCTGCGCAGCTCTCCCTCTCTGCTGTAGCCAGGGGAGTCTTGCTCTCCCAGCTTCAGCAAAAGGAACCCAAAGCCTTTGGAGCGCAGCATGAGGTCCCGATGCGCTTCAAAGGCTTCAGGGATAGCCACCTGAAGCCTTTGGTGCGCAGCGGGAACTCGCGCTGCGCTTCAAAGGGTTCAGGCAGCTATCCCTGAAGCCTGGAGAGCGAGAGGGAACGGTGCGCACCGACCCCTCTCACTCTCCAGGCTTCAGTGAAAGCAACGCAAAGCCTCCGGAGCGCAGAGGGAGCACTCCCTCTGCACTTCGGAGGCTTCACATTGCTATTGCTGAAGCCAAGGAGCCTGCATTCGCTCCATAGGACGCACACACATTTCCCCTTAATTTTTGGAGGGGAAAAAGTACGCCCTATAGAGCGAAAAATATGGTACATAGAGATATGGGCTGCCTACATACTACATACAATATATTTCAAGCACACCCCAAGAACCCTGAGAACTGTAGTAAAGTCCTCACAGAGCTAGAAATCCCAGCACCCTTGACAAACTACAGTTCTTGGGATTCTTTCAGGGGGAAATGTGCTGAAAATGCGCTTTAAATTGGTGTGTCTGCACCTGTGGATTCACTTCAAATACAGAAGCACTGAAGGACCTAGCCAATCTGTTACAGACCAATACCAACCATCTTAGACAGTGATAATCTTTTTCACTTGCAGTGTCTGACTAAACCGTTTGCTACATAGGAGCTGCCACTGAAATTTCGCTTAAAAGCAAAACGTGAAGCAAATCTTTTGGTCTGTAATCCAGTGGAACTTTTGTGGAATGATGGGCATATTTTCAGCCTTCTAACTTCTCTAAAAAAGGAGTCCCAGTAAGACTGGCGTTATTTATCAAAGGAGGAATTATTCATCTGTTGCCAGTTTGCCACATGCAAAAGTTGAGGCTCACTAGCAAGCAAAATATATGTGGAATTTTGAGAGTAGACAAAAGACAATACTAACTTCTCAGAATCAGGTCAGATCCACAAATCCCTGACTTGTGCCATCCACCCTTCCCTATCAAACCATGTCTATTTATCAGTTCTGAGAAGTTGATTCCCACCCTCTTCACTCTGAGGCATGTGCATTCAATGCCTTTACTTTTTGAAACATGTCAATGGAAATGCCTCATCTATTTAATAATTTTTATACACTATTTGATTAAAAAAAAACCTTATTAGGTACATAAAGTGGTATAATAAGATATACAGATAAAATTAGCAGAGTTTCCTGATGAGTATACACAATGAAACTTTATATCTGGATGAACTTCTTGCAATTAAAAGAAGGTTTTAGTGGGGATCTAAAACAGTACAGTGGACGCTCGGTTTGCAAATGTGATCTGTGAGGGAGGCATGTTCGCAACCCGCAGCGTACACAACCCGCAGTGCCGCATCTGCACACGCGCGGGTCGCGATTCAGCGTTTCTGCACATGCGTGAGCGCCAAAACCAGGAGTAACCCATTCCGGTACCTCCGGGTTCAGCGTGGTGCGCAACCCGAAAACACGCAACCTGAAGCGTCTGTAACCCGAGGTATGACTGTATAATGAAGGTGTCTGCTGAATGTCCACGTGCAGGGAATTCCAAAGCAAAAACGCTGCTACACTACAAGAGAAACTCTTCACAGATATGGAATGAACATTGTATGACACTTGCTGAAGTGCAAGGTCCACAGATTGAAGTGGTCAAGCAGCCATATACGGGGCAACACAATCCCTCAAGTAAAGTGGTGCTAAGATGTCAAGGGATACCAACAGTGAAACAGTAAAATCAGCAGCCAGCACAGATCTTTGAGCAGGGCTGTAATATGCTGGCAGGACCGCATTCTGCACTGCTTGCTGTTTCTAGGAAAGTTCCATGGCATTGAACACTGTGATCTGAACTGCAACATCTTCTTCTTCTTCTTCTTCTTCTTCTTCTTCTTCTTCTTCTTCTTCTTCTTCTTCATACCCCGCCCATCTGGCTGGGTTTCCCCAGCCACTCTGGGTGGCTTCTAACAGAATATTAATAATAATAATAAAGCGATAAAACGTCAAACATTAAAAACTTCCCCAAACAGGGCTGCCTTCAGATGCTTTCTAAAAGTCAGGTAGTTGTTTATTTCCTTGACATCTGGTAGGAGGGCGTTCCACAGGGCGGGTGCCACTACCGAGAAGGCCCTCTGCCTGGTTCCCTGTCACCTCACTTCTTGCAGTGAGGGAACCACCAGAAGGCCCTCGGCGCTAGATCTCAGTGTCCAGGCAGAATGATGTGGGGGGAGATACTTCAGGAATACTGGACCGAGGCCATTTAGGGCTTTAAAGGACAGCACCAACACTTTGAATTGTGCTCGGAAACCACAGTTTGCCAGGTTTGGATAACACAACAAGCTTAGTTAATCAAAAGCAGAAACAAAAATATCTAAAACACTTCCTTATGGGATGGTAGGGGCAGTACACAAACCTGAAGCCCCACCATGGCTTATCATGCTCTCAAAACAGTGCCAATATCTTAAGGGAAAAGAGGATTTTCCCCAGCTGTTGGAAAGGATATTTGAATAGATCTTTAGCAGACTGTGACATGCCTAGTGTCAGAGCACACTGGTTCTAAATTATGAATCATATATTTGCACTATAGCAACTTCCAGTTTAACATGACACATTTCTGAGTCAGTGAAAAGGTCCTCTACTCCCTTCTTTTCTGGCTCGCAGTCACCTCATTATATTACCCGTATTATTTGAAGACCAGGCCACAAAATGCCCTCATTAAGATGTTCTTTGTCATTGTAGCAACATATGTTTAATCATTTGTGACCACTTGTGTGACTGCTGATTTATTTATGAAAAGGTTGACACATCCTGAAGGTGCTGTTAACGGATTATTCACACACACGCAGACCAGCAGCCTGATATTCATTATTATCTTCTTGTCATTCATCATTCTATTTCAAAATTTCAGTGACCCCCGCATGGTGAATTGTAACACATGGAGAATGGTGGTTCCGAGGGCATTTAAATGTGAATGTTTAAATGGGTGGTGTGCATTTCTTGGTTGCCACTGATATCGTGTTGCCATAATAAGGCTTGCAGGTTGACACATTGCACTGCCCTTGTGAATAGAACAAGAATCAATCGTCCAAAATATTGTGTCGACAGCTAACGTCGAAGAAGTGATCACATTTTCACTTTTATATGTGGCTCGATTGCGGAATTTATTACAATGGGGCGCAGGGTTCTCTTTCAGCCTTCTGGGCAAATGGCAGGCAGGACCAGTGGCAAAAATGGGCAGAGGAGTAAATGCAAATTTTACTTTTGTACAGTAGGATAGTTTCTTCATACTCCCATGGCCATCTCTGTGTTTCACCCAAGAAATTCAGGAGCATTATCAGGGCTCAAGGAGACATTCCACCCAAGCAAGGAGGGTACAAAGCCCCATGCAGAGTCTCGTGGGCCACACAGAGATGCTCAAAGGGTTGCATGGAGCCCCCAGACCTGAAGCACCTCATCCCTGATGTACAGTTAATTTCCCATGCTTGTTTAGAAGCAGCAGCTGTGCCTACCCACCAATCCAGATTGGAACTGGCACATACAGGAAAAGGAGGTTGACAGTTCCCATGGCATTTTCCCACTGGACCATCCTTCCCCCCCCAAAAAAAAGTCCTGTATTTGCAACAATGGTGGTTGTTGAAAATTGTAGCTGTGTGGGGCTGGCACCCTTAACAAACTACAGTTCACAGGATACTTAGGGATGGGGGGAGTCATGACTGTTAAAATGGTATAAGAGTGATTGAAATATATGGTGCAGATGTCTTCCCTATGTGGCTCCCTGCCCAACCAGGGCCAGCATTAGAGGGTCACATTCTCAACCAGCTGAAAAAGCCCCAGAAGGCTCACTCCTAACTCCTGACTTGTTTATGCTGCTTCTCACATTGTTGCTACATTTACTCATCCACCCACTCAAGTGGGCAGGTGTTGAAAGCGGCAATTCAGCAATGACGCCTGGCTTTCTGGTTAATAACCATTTCAAGGTGGCGTGCAGAGTAAAAATTTAACAGTGTAAGGCGTAAAAACAGATTTTATTTTTATTTTTTTAAAAACTCTACTACAATCAACTTCACAAATTCGAAGTAATTAAAAACTACACTTTGGCTGCAATCTGTACTGGCTGCCGCTCTGTTACCAAACCAATTTCGAAGTTATTGCAGCAATAGAAAAAGTTTTGAACAATTAAGACCAGAATACCTTAGGGAGAATCTGGGCCCTTCTATTGCAGCTTAATCACTGAGGTATTCTGTAGAAAAGCCTTTTTCAACCGTGGGTTCCTGGATGTTGCTGGACTACAAATCCCATCATCCCTGACAACTGGTCCTGCTAGCTGGGATGATGGGAGTTGTAGTCCAACAGCCTCTGAGTACCCACAGTTGAGAAAGGCTTCTGTAGAAGCATCTTAGGTTGTCCCCCAAGTTGGTAAGGCTAATCTGATGTCAACACAAAACCTACCATTCTCTGTTATCGATCTGCTCTTGTGGAATGCTCTTTTAATAGAGATTCAGCAGGTGTCTTCAGTATTAATTCTTAAACAGTTGCTGAAAACCTTTCTATGCCACCAGTTTTATGCAGATAGTTAAAGAGGGAGGGGATTGTGGTATATAATATTTTTAAAATACTGTAAATAAATAAAATCCTAACCCTCACTTATCTGAGACTAAAGCCCACTGAACCTAATAGCAATTAGTTCTGCATGGACATGGTTAGCACTCTGGTATTAGCCCATAATAAAAGCATAATTCCATACAATCAACAATCAAATGATATAGAAAATACACCCTGCCCAAGAAAAATGTTGCTCATGTATTGACTACCTGAAAAAGGTCCCTTGCTTGATCTCTTCCTTGGAGCCATAGTGGAAATGGGGCAAAGGGGCATATGTATCAGGGATAATTTGTGATGTATGTTTTTTCTTAATGTATCCATGCTGGGTGGTTTCCACTCATACTCCTTCACACTCTATGCATAACATTAAAGGGGGGAAATAGCTGAATAGGAGTTGCAACTTCCAAATCTACCTTCACATCCCTCCTATTGTACACGTTTTGAATTAGCAAGTTAGAAGTAGTGAACTCCGTGTTGGAGGAAAGGGGAAATCTAAAATTGGGGCCTGGCTCTGCACACCCTCAGGCCTGAGTGAATCAGAGTTATTCTATGAAAAGCAAGAGATATTTTTATTATCCTGCTCCTTTTTTGATGTATGTGTTGATTGAAATGTCAACAACCTGCCAAATACTGAGAACTTGGCCAAGGCAACTTTGTTTAACTAATTGGCCAGTATGTTTCCCAATATGTGTGTTAGGGACTTAATTAGGATGCAATTAATAAGTGTTTGTATGCATTGTATGGGACAGTGGTTATCCACTGAAGTTTTATTTACTGGCAACATATGGCAATCTGGTAAACTATTGCCAAAACGACAGTAACTTTACAGAAGTGTATTTTGTAGAACTTCCTTAGCATTCTTCCAGAATATAACATGTTTTACAAGTCTTGTCCTATTCACCACCCTCAAAATATCTGAGAAGAAAGTTACACGGAGATAGAGTAGCTCACTGAAGGCCACCCAGTTAGCTTCATAGCTGAGCAGTGAAAGGACAAAAACCCCTGATGGACAGAAGAAGCTCAGAAGAAGAGGAGCCCTGCTGGACCACACCAAAGATCAACTGAGTCCAGCATCCTGTTCTCACAGGGGCCAACCAGATTCCTGTGGGAAGTCTGTAAGCAGCACAGGAGCACAAGGGCTCTCTCCACTGGTGGCCCCCACCAACTCATCTTCAGAGACATACTGGCTCTGATACTGGAGAACGTACACAGCCATCATGACCAGAAGCCACTGAGAGCCTCTTCCTCCTTTTGAAGCTGCCTAAGTTGGTAGCCATCATAGCAGCTCGGGAAAGCAAATCTGATCATTTAAGTATGTGATGTATGAAGAAATGCTTCCCTTCATCTTGATTCTCTCAACGTGCAGCTTCATTGGATAATAATAAGAAGAGTTTGGATTTGATATCTCGCTTTATCACTACCCTAAGGAGTCTCAAAGCGGCTCACAATCTCCTTTCCCTTCCTCCCCCACAACAAACACTCTGTGAGGTGAGTGAGGCTGAGAGACTTCAGAGAAGTGTGACTGGCCCAAGGTCACCCAGCAGCTGTATGTGCAGGAGCGGAGACGCGAACCCGGTTCCCCAGATTACGAGTACACCGCTCTTAACCACTACATCACACTGGCTCCCCTCATTCTAAGATTATAAGAGAAGGTGAAAAAACATACCTCACTTAACCCTCCACACCATGGAAAACTGCCTCTGCCTGTGTGGGGAGAGGTTATTGGTTTGTTCTTTTATTATTATTATGCATTTTGTGGCCCCCCCCCCTTGTAATTTTATCTTGTGAACTGTCCTGAGAACTACAGATGAAGGGAGGCATACAAATTTACTAAATGAGTAAAATAAATAAATCATGTTCTCCCTTACTTGCCTTTTTTCTGAACTAAAAAAGCCCCAAAGGTTGTACGCATGCTACAACAAATGCCCCAGAAGTCAACAAAAGTGACCATATAAAAAGGTAAAGGGACCCCTGACCATTAAGTCCAGTCACGAACAACTCTGGGGTTGTGGTGCTCATCTCGCTTTACTGGCCGAGGGAGCTGGCGTTTGTCCGCAGACAGCTTCCGGGTCATGTGGCCAGTATGACTAAGTCGATTCTGGCGAAACCAGAGTAGCGCACGGAAATGACGTTTACCTTCCCGCCAGAGCGGTACCTATTTATCTACTTGCACTTTGATGTGCTTTTGAACTGCTAGGTTGGCAGGAGCAGGGACCGAACAACAGGAGCTCACCCCATCGCGGGGAATCAAACCACCGACCTTCTGATCGGCAAGCCCAAGAGGTTCAGTGGTTTAGACCACAGTGCCACCCACGTCCCAGGTTGACCATATACTCACTGCCAAAAAAAGAGGAAACGTATCACTAAAAAGGGGTACATTTCCTTGCAAGGAAGACTGTGGCCAGGTGACCTGTGTTTCCCCTCAGTCTGCTGTCAAGGTGTAAATATGAAAATCTTAAACAGGAATCAGGACAGACTGCCCTTCAAAGAGAGGACTGTCACCTGTAAAGTAGAATACATGGCCCCACTAATATCAGTGGTAGATCACATGCTCAGGTTCAGTGGATAATCATGTGAATTTTGTTCTTCCTCATTGCCATTTGTAATATTGTGAATAGAGGAATGCTGCAATTGTTTTCTTGACAAAAGGTGGCTTTGTTCAGCATACTTTCAACCAATTTAACTGCTGTTCTGGACTGAGCCAGCAGGACTCTGCAGGAATCCTGAAGGGACATGCAAAAAATATGCAAAGCATAAATTTCCCTGGGGTGTACTTGCACACATTTCAACACCTCAAGCAGCTCTGGGTAAAACAAAGGTCTGGGTCAAATCTTTGCCTGAGATCTTGGAGAGCTGCTGTCAGCCAGAGCAAGCATTACAGGGCTGGATGGACCAACAGTCTCAGCCATAAGAATGTGCTTCTGTGGCTCATTGGGAGAACAAAAGCCACGGTCAGCCCTCAAATGTGTGCTTTTCAATGCTTTTTTTCACAGAGCTTTTCATTTCACGTCCAATGGTATCTTACTACCATGCAGACAGAATAGAGTCCAGGTGGTTGTGATCTGCACCTTTGTGCTGTTGTGCGATGAACAAACTACAGAAGGAATGTACAACAATGAGACTAATGGTTAACACAGCGCATGCTTGGCTGAAGGTTTTCTTCCTCACTAACAGCATCAAAAGCCAACACTATAAATGAGCTGAGGGGAAGGGACTAGACAGGCTCACAGAAGATATGAATGCGATTGGCATTCAGTCAGATTAGGGCAGTGGATCTTCATTGTCTGCACATCCCCTGTACTTTGAACTGGAGTGTAGGAGGTGCTGGCAAGGAAGAATACAATTTGACCGACCACAGTTGGCGATAAAAATGCAGAGATAAATGGAAGGTTTGACCCAGTAAGAGTTCTTTTCTTGTTCTTGTATCTAATGTACAAACAACTTGAAAGGTTGTTGACTTTAAAATGGAACATTTTAAAGCTGATGCTTAGAAAAAAATATGCAACATAAACTCCGCTAATTCAGAGCTAAAAGGAGCAAATGAGATCAGCGACAAATGTTGCAGTGCATCCTCACTTCCTAAGAGGAGTGCTTCTGGTCGGGGTGTCAGCCAGTCAACCAAGCCTTCCCCCAAGATATTCCATTCCACCTCACCCCATCCTGCTTTTCTGGCTTTCTATTAAAAGTGGCACTCAGCATTCCAGAGCTAGAATGGACTGTTTGGAGAAGGGTTCCTCTTTTAGGGGCTCTGTGGAATGGAAATTAGGGTACTGTGCTACGGTGGGACTGAGTCCAGAGAGTAGCACTGCAAGAGTGTTTTTTGGCCCTCTGGCGATTATGCTATGGGGTGCTTCTTCTTCATCATCATCATCACTTTTAATTTGTACAGTGGTACCTCTGGTTGCAAACAGGATCCGTTTCACAGGCTTGTTTGCAACATGAAAAGAAAGCAACCCACAGCAGCGCGTCTGCGCATGTGCGGGTTATGATTTGCCGCTTCTGCGCATGACATCATTTTGCGTGTCTGCACATGTGCAAGTAGCGAAACCCGGAAGTAACCCTTTCTGGTACTTCCGGGTCGCAGCGGAACGTATCCTGAAAGAACGTAACATGAAGCGGATGTAACATGAGGTATGACTGTATATCATCTTTCTATCTTACAATACTCAAGGCAGTTTACAAGCTGAAGACACAAAGAATGTACACCTTATAACAATCTAATGCAATACAAAAATGTGATAATAAAACATAGCTTTAAAATAAGCAACCTACATCAAATAAAGTAACTTTAAACAATAATTGGAATAGTATAGAGTAATAATATCAGCATATAAAAATTAAACAGAAATCCACTCTTAACAATTACAATAAATAATTTTGAAACTACAATCAATAAAACAACGGCAAGCCACAGTGCATAAAATAATACAATACAAACTGAGAAGCAGAGACTGGAGGGTGAGGCAAGGCAGGTGGAAAGAGGCCTTGCCTGATCAAGTCTCTCCCCTCACAGTTCTTCCTCCAGAACCAGCTCCCTTATGAGGACTCCCAGGGCAAGGCAAGTGGAAGGAGGCTTCAGGGTACTATTTTATTATGAACTTAAAGTTATACTAGAAATCATTCGGAGTTCTACCTAAAACCAAATCTAATTCACATTCAGTTTACCCAGCAATTATGGGAACTGCTTTCAGGTGTGTTTCAGAGATTTTTGAACTAATTCAGTGAACTTCATTAACTGCACAAGAGAAAATAGAGAAAACAAGAACAAAGCAGAAATAAAAATAAAAGCACCCACTAAAAGTAATTTCTGGAATAGTGACAAGATTTTTCCATTTTAGATCAAAGCACTTAAGGTGGAAAAGCCTTCCTAAAATAGATGGTCCTCACTGCACAGCGAAAAGTCTTCACTGAGGGGGCAAGGTCAGCCTCCCTTGGGAGACAGCTGCAGAGTCTGGGCACAGCCCTGAGAAGGCCTCTCTCCCTAGCTTATTTCCACAATCAAACGTTGTGAGTCACACCCAGGAGGACCTCCAAAGCTGGCTATTGTTGTTTAGTCATGTCCGAGTCTTCGTGACCCCCTGGACCAGAGCACACCAGGCACTCCTGTCTTCCACTGCCTCTCACAGTTTGGTTAAACTCATGTTGGTAGCTTCGAGAACACTGTCCAACCATCTCATCCTCCATCGTCCCCTTCTCCTTGTGCCCTCAATCTTTCCCAACAGGGTCTTTTCCAGGGAGTCTTCTCTTTTCATGCGGTGGCCAGCTTCAGGATCTGTCCTTCCAGTGAGCACTCAGGGCTGATTTCCTTAAGAATGGAGAGGTTTGATCTTCTGGCAGTCCATGGGACCCTCAAGAGTCTCCTCCAGCACCAGAATTCAAAAGCATCCATTCTTTGGCAATCAGCCTTCTTTATGGTCTCACTTCCATACATTACTACTGGGGAAACCATAGGTTTAACTATACGGACCTTTGTCGGTAAGGTGATGTCTCTGCTTTTTAAAGATGCTGTCTAGGTTTGTCATTGCTTTTTCCCCAAGAAGCAGGCGTCTTTTAATTTCGTGACTGCTGTCACCATCTGCAGTGATCATGGAGCCCAAGAAAGTAAAATCTCTCATTGCCTCCATTTCTTCCCCTTCTATTTGCCAGGAGATGATGGGACCAGTGGCCGTGATCTTAGTTTTTTTGATGTTGACCACGTTCAGACCATATTTTGCGCTCTCCTCTTTCACCCTCATTAAGAGGTTCTTTAATTCCTCCTCACTTTCTGCCATCAAAGTTGTGTCATCTGCATAATTTTGATGGCAGAAAGTAAGGAGGAATTAAAGAACCTCTACCAGTGCTTTTTTCCTGGGGGTACTCAGGGGTATGCAGTACCAGCATCCTTTTTTCTAGAAGAAAAACACTGTGTATAGCAATGTTGTGCTATGATCACATTCTAGAGATTTCTGATTACTGAACATTTTCTAGTTTAAGGTATAGAATTGGTATAAGATTAATTGCACAATGCACTGCTTTTAAATACAAAGGAATAGTGAATACCTAGCAGGGACTCTGGAAGGGACAGTCTGGTGTTTTATGATGCTGCTGAACCTTGTAAATCTATAAATTCATGGACATGAAGTTCCTTTCTAGAATCCATGTGATGCGCAAAAAACACATGGTGTCCAGTTTGATCATCTGAAGGACCTGCAGCAAAGCTGTCAAAATTGTATTGTGAATTCCTCGGGACAGGGACACTGCCTCCACCCTAAGTTATTTTGTGAAGGGCTATTAGTGTAAATTGATGGTGCTGTGCGTGTATATACGTAAGAATGATACACACACTTTTCTTGCTTATACCTTCATGATTTAATGTAATGGTAACTTATCATACATTTTGCTTCTACAAGGATAGTAGTTGCCCATCTTATTATGTTGTAATTTCAATTAGGCTATATTTATTCATGCAATGTTAATTAGAAAACATGCATTTTCAATTACCATTGTGGAACTGAAATTATTTGCAGTGCTTAAGTATAACAGTGGGATTTCAAGCAGAAAGTTATCACATTGGGATAATGAAATGACAATTAGCGTTTAAATATTGCAATTGTTGGGAACAGTTACGGTATCCATCCATAAGATCCCTAGTAAAGCTAGGTAGACAAGCACAAATCTAATCTTAAGCAAGTAAGCTGTACAGTATTTTCAGTGAGACAGGTTTATGTCTATAAAACAGGTGATTTTGTGGGAATTATAACATAGATTGGGGCTGGAGAAGCTGTGGCCCTCCATATGTTGTGGACTCCACCAGCTCCAGCCAGCATGACTGAAGGGGAGTTGACAACTGGAGGGCACAACGTCACCACTCCCAATAGATGTACAGGGTGCTATGTAACCAAAAGTTAATGACACTTCCTGAAAAGTAACACAAGCTTCTAGGTGTGTGTGTGGGTGTGGGTGTGTGTGTGAGAGAGAGAGAGAGAGAGAGAGAGAGAGAGAGAGATTTGCTGGTCTGATACAGATACTATGGATATAGATACCGTATTTTTCTCTCTATAACACTCACATTTTTTCTCCTAAAAAGTAAGGGGAAATGTCTGTGCATGTTATTGAGCGAATGTGTGGTCCCTGGAGCCGACTGGCCCGAGTACAGGGGCAAAAATCAGGCAAAAATCAGATCGCGGAGGAGGGAAGGCTAAAGAGAGGAGGTTGCTGCTTTCCTGCATTCTGCCTCAGGGTCTTACTGCCCACTGTTTTCAGTTGCTGTGTTTGCTCAAACTCCAGCCCACCCGGCTCAGGTTCCGTCAGCTAGGAGCGCAGCTGACAGCCACCTCCTCCTCCTCTCCGTGCTCCGCTGCTGCTGCTACTGCGTCCAGCATCGCAGGCAGCCGGAAAATGCAGGTGGGAGAGAGAGAGAAAGAGAGAGAGAGAGGGCTGGCTTGGGTGGGTGGGTGGGGGGAAACTTTTGCCTTCCTTTCCTCCCTCCTGTTAAACCCCTCTCCTGCATTGTTAGCCAGCTGCTTCTCCGCATGCAGGAGAAACATGCAGGTGGGATAGAGAGAGAGTGCTGGCTTGGGTGGGTGGGGGAAAACTTTTGCCTTCCTTTCCTCCCTCCCGTCAAACCCCTCTCCTGCATTGTTAGCCAGCTGCTTCTCCGCACACCCCTTGTCCCTTGTCGTGCTCCTTGTCCCTTCTGTGTTTTTCCTTCCCTCCCCACTTAAAACGTGGTTACAAAGCACAGATCCACATGGATCCTCAGGATCTTTGCATTGGGTCACCCCAAATTCACCATCAGATCACATAGCATGTCCATGGCTACAGCCTGCACCAAAAAAAATCACGCACCCACTGTTGCCTGGGGCCAGAATGGTGCAAAAACGTGATTACAAAGCACGGATCCACATGGATCCTCGGGATCTTTGCATTGGGTCACCCCAAATTCACCATCAGATCACAAAGCATGTCCATGGCTACAGCCTGCACCAAAAAAAATCACGCACCCACTGTTGCCTGGGGCCACAATGGTGCAAAAACGTGGTTACAAAGCACAGATCCACATGGATTCTCAGGATTTTTGCATTGGGCTACCCCAAACTCACCGTCAAATTACATGTCTGTGGCCACAGCATGAAGCACAAAAATGATACATCCACTGTTTCATTCAGAATTTCCCCCCTTGTTTTCCTCCTCTAAAAACAGGTGCGTGTTATCGAGCGAAAAATACGGTACTTTCCAACACAGTTGTGAATTTCACCATAAATAATTGCACATAATATAGTTGAGATACTTTTACCATAATCCTACATAATTTAACAGAATCCCCTACGAGGGAGGCTTGTTTTATATTTTCCGTCTTAAGATATTTCACTGTTTCAAGGCCATCACTCCGCTCAGCATGTACCGTATTTTTCGCACCATAGGGCGCACCGGACCATAGGGTGCACCTAGTTTTGGGAGGCGGAAAACAAGAAAAAATTATTCTGAACCCCAGAAGCCAGAACAGCAAGAGGGATCTGGCTTCTGGGATACTGTGTGGCTGTTCTGGCTTCTGGGGTAACCGCGCCAAGCCTCTTCAGGGCAGCGGGATGAAGGCTCCCCCTGCCCAAAGAGGCTGCGCAGGGCTAAAGCAGAAGCCAGGACAGACGCGTCGCTGAAGGGGCACTGCGCCTCCTTCACAGGAGAGGCGCTGCGCAGAGAGGGAGAAGGTGCAGCGCCCTTCAGAGAAGCTGGAGAAGGAACAGAAGGAGACCCTTCTGTTCCTCCTCCGGCTTCACTGGACAGGTGCGTTGCTCAAGGGGTGCTGCGCCTTCTCTCTCTCTCTGCGCAGCGCCTCTCCTTCACAGGAGAGGTGCTGTGCAGAGAGGGAGAAGGTGCAGCGCCCTTCAGCAAAGCTGGAGAAGGAACAGAAGGAGACCCTTCTGTTCCTCCTCCGGCTTCCAGGACAGGCGCATCGCAGCGAAGCCAAGGAGCCTGCATTCGCTCCATAGGACGCACACACATTTCCCCTTCATTTTTGGAGGGGGAAAAGTGCGTCCTATAGAGCGAAAAATACGGTAGTTGTTGCCACACTTACTTCCCATAAGACACCTTTTCTCTTTTGGATAAGGCAAAGTGGGTGATAGGGAAACATAATCTCTTCCTCTCACGTTTCTTCCCCTTGTAACAGTGTATTAGAAGCATGAACCTTTTTAGTTCCTCTCCCTCCAAGACGAGTAACACAAGCATGTTGCAGTAGAGCATGGTAGAAACCACTAAGGCCTAGAACGATGCTGCTGGAGCCATATTCTCAGCTGAAATATGGCAACATGGTACCCTGGGTAAGGTAGAATGGGCTAGAACAGGCTACACAGCGTGGGGTTACAAAAGGATATAAAAGTTAAGGTTAAGTTCTTTCTTACATTTTAGAGTTAAAACCTTAGAGGGGAAAAGTTGATTAAAGTGGGAGGCATGTTTGATGTTTACAAAATTATAAGAATGTTGATAGGGCTGATCCAGACCTGGACTCAGAGATTTGCTACTGCAAGATACAGTGATGGGCATCAACTTAGATGACTTGAAAGGGGAATTAGAATAAGGCTTTCATTGGCTATTAGTCATGATTGCTATATACTGTACTTGCTTCCAAGATCAGAGGTAGAATGTTTCTGAATACCACTCAATAGAAAACTGCGGTGGCAGAAACTTTGGCATCTGGTTCGTGGGCTTCTCCTAGATATCTGGGTTGCCACTGTGGAAACAGGATGCTGGGCTGGATGGACATTTTATCTGACCCAGCAGGGCAAGTAACATGGTTATTTATTGTTGCTCCTTAATAATAATAATAATAATAATAATAATAAGAAGAAGAAGAAGAAGAAGAAGAAGAAGAAGAAATAGAAATAATAAAAAAAAATTATTTATATCCCGCCCTTCCTGGTTCAGAAAACCAGACTTAGGGTGGCTAACAACAAACTTAAAACACTTAATTGATGCAACAAAAAACAGCATAAAATACAGTATAAAACACGAATAACAATAAATTCAGAATTCAAAAATCAATTTAGGGGGGAAATCCATCCAATAAACATTAGATGATCACCAGAGCTAGCTGGCTAAATTAGTCCTATTTGGGTCAGTGAGGAGACCAGGGGAGACTTAGCTGTGGGATCCAAGAGCAGGTAATCTTCATGAAAAGGGGAGGGGGAGGGAAGGAAGGGGAATAAAAGATCAGGCTAAGTTCAAATTGAAAGCCAGGTGGAATAGCTCTGTCTTACAGACCCTGTGGAAGGAAGTTAAATTTATAGGGAGCTGTCCCGTCAAAAGTCCTTTCTTGTTCATCGTGCCCTAGGCAAACTGCCATATGTTATCAACAGTTGCCAAATCAACATTTCAAAAATAAGAGACATCCTCAAGTCAGTAGTATTAATTTTCTAGTACGCTGAATTGTTCTAAAACAAAGAAAAACATATTTGATGGTGCTGAATGTAGAATTGGAACAAGTCACTGAAAGAAGCTTGAATACACATGAGACAAGCAACTCTTGTAAGTGGCCCAGCACTGGTTTAGAATGATGGGAGTTGCAGTCTTGTAGCAACTGGAGGGCCAATAGTTCCCAACCCCTGTTTTAAATGGTGTGCCTTCTGTGCACAGTATGGGACCTCTGAGAATATTATCAGTATTACTGTACTGGAGTTTGCATGCTTGTGTGTGTAGTTAGTTTCATTCATCTGTATCTTATACTTACCAACAAAGTAAATTCATATTGCTATGAGTTTGTGGGGAGCAGATCTCTCTAAATTCTTAAATTTAGTAAATGTTATAATTTAACTAATATTTGGAGTATTAAGGGAAGATGCCAGGTGCAAGGTACAAGCTATGTTGGTTTTCCTATTCAGGAGATCGGCAGATAGAGGCATCATTAAGATACAAAGCGAGCAGAAGACCAGTCCATTAAGAGCAGTTGGTGATGTCCTTTGCCCTGCCCTGCTCTGAGTACTGGGCAGAAACAGAAGGATTAGGAGGGAGAGGGTGTGCAATGTCACCACATGAAAAAAGTGTCTTTTAAAATAAAGTTTATGAATAAAGAGAGAAGGAAGGGGGGTTCCATGTAGGCTGACCGGGGGAATCCGCACCCAAAGACCAGGGAACATGGCTGGATTCTGCTCTGGAGCCAAGTTGCTGAAGCTATGGGAGAAGAGGCCCTTTTAGGGTGTATTATTCTGCACTCCCTCCATCAAGGCTAAGGTGTGTATATATCTAAATAAAACCATGTATGTTAAAGACATTATAGTCTCTGTTGTGCTTCATTTCCTCCCCAAAGGTAACATGAACCCTGGTTAAGTGCAAAGAGCCCTGGAATCTTATACCACCTAGCAGAAACTGGGGTGGCCCATAACACTATATTACCACTGACAAATCAATTCTCCTAGTTCCCTTGTTCACAAATCACCTAGATCTCACAATTACTTCCTATACCAACTTGATCACCAGCAAAAACGCACCACTAGTGTGAGTAGTAACGGTGCAACCCATGTAATCTTGTTGTTGTTGTCTAGTCGTTTAGTCGTGTCCACCTCTTCGTGACCCCCTGGACCAGAGCACGCCAGGCACTCCTGTCTTCCACTGCCTCCCTCAGTTTGGTCAAACTCATGCTGGTAGCTTCGAGAACACTGTCCCACCATTTCGTCCTCTGTCATCCCCTTCTCCTTCTGCCCTCCATCTTTCCCAACATCAGGGTCTTTTTTTTTTAATAAAATTTTTATTAAGATTTTTACATTACAAAATAGAAAAAGAAAAAAGAAAAAATACAAAATAAAAGTCGTTAAAAACAATCAATCTTTTCATCACATTATTTTTCATTTACTTGTTTCTCGGACCTCCTCGGACCTCCCTTTTTTGTATTCCAATTCAATTTATTAGCTCAGCAGTTTCTTTCCCTCTTTATTCTACCCAAATCTTTAATCTTAAATTATTATAACCTTGAATTTTTACTTATATAAAACCACATTTTCATATTCTTTTATACCATTACAGCTAGAAACCACTTAATTTCAATCCAACACCATTCTAAGATTCATTAATTTTACAATGTCTCTGTAGGTAGTCTTTAAATTTCTTCCAGTCTTCCTCCACTGACTCTTCTCCCTGATCTCGGATCCTACCCAACATCAGGGTCTTTTCCAGGGAGTCTTCTCTTCTCATGAGGTGGCCAAAGTATGGGAGCCTCAGCTTTACGATTTGTCCTTCCAGTGAGCCATGTAATCTTATGTGAATGCCTTACAGTCATACCTTGGAAGTCAAACGGAATCCGTTCCGGAAGTCCATTCGACTTCCAAAACATTCAAAAACTAAATTGCAGCTAAATTGAAGCTCCTGCAGCCAATCAGAAGCTACGGAAGCCCCGTTAGACATTTGGGTTCCAAAGGAGCATTCGTAAACCAGAACAATCACTTCGGAGATTGCGACGTCTGGGAGCCAAAATGTCTGAGTTCCATGGAATTCGGGATCCAATGTACGACTGTACTGTTGTAATGTGCCATAAATCACAAGAAAGGCAGCTGTTCAGCTGTAGAAGTGGTAGGAACAAATGAATCAGACCCTGGATTTATCAAAATTATAAAGAATTATATCATAATATCCATACTGTTCTGCAGAAGCTATTCTGAATGATCCAGAGAATCATAGAATCCTAGAGTTGGAAGAGACCACAAGGGCCATCGAGTCCAACCCCCTGCCAAGCAGGAAACACCATCAGAGCACTCCTGACATATGGTTGTCAAGCCTCTGCTTAAAGACCTCCAAAGAAGGAGACTCCACCACACTCCTTGGCAGCAAATTCCACTGTCAAACAGCTCTTACTGTCAGGAAGTTCTTCCTAATGTTTAGGTGGAATCTTCTTTCTTGTAGTTTGGATCCATTGCTCCGTGTCCGCTTCTCTGGAGCAGCAGAAAACAACCTTTCTCCCTCCTCTATGTGACATCCTTTTATGTCTCCACCTTCCTCAAGAATGGCACAAAACATCACTGACCATGTGGGTGATCAGCACAGTTTCTTCTGGGTATTGTTTGGAGTTTCCAAGCAACCAAGAGCAAAATTTATTGCCACCACACTCACGTTCCTGGAAACCAGAGAAACACCAAGTGGACTGTGTAGCCTTGACCAACTTCTAGCAATTTGGGCTATAGAGCCAGTACCAAAACGGGAGGGTGGGGGAGCACAGAGTGTATTCAATAGTCTTCTTGGTCATGAAGAAGACTGATGACACACTGGTGATGCTAGATTTGAAGTGGCTGAATCAGAGACTATTTTACAAGCAATTCAAACTGAGAACCCTGAGGTCAACAGCAGAAGTGGTGGAGAAGAACGATTGGCTAGCCTCCATATGTCTGTCAGAAGCATATCTCCACATACCAATCAACAAGTGTCAAAGACGGTACCTTCAGTTCTGCTATAGTCAACAAAACACCCCTTTTGGCTTCTCAGTGGCCCCATTAATTTTTATCAAGGTCCTGGTGACTCTGATAGTGTATTTGAAAAGTGGAGCACTTTTAATTAAGCCCCATTGACTTAAATGACAGAGGTTTAAACACAAAATCAATTGGAGCTTCGAGTATTTAAGCTTGATGGGATTGTGTCCTCTGGTTCCTTCCCCACCCCACCCCCCATTTGTATCAAGTGTATATGACAATTTCCAGGCAAAGCAGCAATAGTGTGCTTTATATGTGAATGCCAGCTCATTTGATACAGCAGTAATCTTGATTTATAATCCATCAAGTTATTATTAGGCATGAGATGAAACATAAAGCCATGGATAATCAAAAATCTGAACTGACATTCTGACATTGATTACAGCAGCAACAAACAGCCTTTTGAAGAGGATTACACTGAGCACAGACATTCTCTTCTCTTTCAGCCAGTCTGTTAACTAATTTTGCACCAGGCCCTACTGTTAGGCAACTGGATACTGGGAGCAGGGTGGGGACTAAAATGACAAATCCCAGCAGGACTGGGACTGGAGTCAGAATGGAGAACTAGGTCAGATCCTATAGGAGTGTACAGGTGAAACTTGGGAAGCAGACTGTATACACCGAGGAAAGGGAAGTCAATTACAGGGTCAGAGTCAGGATGAGGAGTCAGAAGATGCTGGAATAGTAATGTAAGATGGCAGCAAGCAGAATGCTGAGCGAGGAAACGAAAGCTGGAAGATTAGGAGGAAAGCAGGCAGACATGTTGTGAGGAAGAACAAAGGACAGATGGGCAAGCTGACCAGCCCCTAAAGCGAAAAACTGTGGAGCCACTCAACCAAAGCTAGAATTTCTGTTGACCCAGACAAAATGAGCCAGGCCTGATCTGGAAGCCCAGTACATTTCCAAACACAGTCTGAAGTGTTGGTACTGACCTTTAAAGCCCTAAACAGCCTTGGCACTGTGTACCCGAAGGAGCGTCTCTTCCCCCATTGTTCAGCCCGGACACTGAGATCCAGCTCCGAGGGCCTTCTGGCGGTTCCCTCCCTGCGAGAAGTGAAGTTACAGGGAGAGGGCCTTCTCGGTAGTGGTGCCCTCCCTGTGGAATGCCTTCCCATCAGATGTCAAGGAGATAAAGAACTACACAACTTTTAAAATACATCTGAAGGCAACCATGTATAGGAAAGTATTTAATGTTTGACATTTTATTATGTTTTTATGTATTGTAACCATGTACATTTTTTTATGTTGTAATCTGACTTGAGCATGGTTTTAACTAGGGGAATGTGGCCTACAAATAAAATGATGGATGTATGTTTCTTAAATACAGACTTTGAATGGTCTCTAAACTGGATGGCTCCATTTTCAGCTCAATATAGCATTGGGGCCACCATGGATTTAGCATTAAATACTTTTAGAAAAAGCAGGTGGCGCTGTGGGTAAAACCTCAGCACCTAGGACTTGCCGATCGCATGGTCGGTGGTTCGAATCCCCGCGGCGGGGTGAGCTCCCGTCGTTCGGTCCCAGCTCCTGCCCACCTAGCAGTTCGAAAGCACCCTTAAGTGCAAGTAGATAAATAGGTACCGCGTTATAGCGGGAAGGTAAACGGCATTTCCGTGTGCTGCTCCGGTGCCGGTTCGCCAGAGCAGCTTCGTCACGCTGGCCACGTGACCCGGAAGTGTCTGCGGACAGCGCTGGCTCCCGGCCTCTAGAGTGAGATGAGCGCACAACCCTAGAGTCTGTCAAGACTGGCCCGTACGGGCAGGGGTACCTTTACCTTTTTACCTTTAGAAATGGCACTGCGAAATTCATACTTTTCACTGCAGATAGAGTTTAAGATCTCTTGAGTAGAAGTAGAGGGTATCAATCTATATAATTTATCTATATATCACCAATTTCAAAAGTGTGTCTGATTAAACTGCACTTTAAGCTAATCAAAGTTTTCTACGTATTCAGCTTCAAACTATTCAAAGACTACATGCATTTTGGATTTTTCCCAAAATGGACCTCCTTTAATTTTAGCATAATTAATCACAAAATCTTTCTGTTGGTCTTTAAATTTTCTCAAAAGCCATCACAGTCTATCTTGTATAACACAGAGGAGTGCTCATGTAAGCTAGAATTTTACGATTCTGAAAAGAAGGTAGAAAACAATTTGTATTTAGAAATTGTTCAATGGTATGATTTGCATAGAAATTAAAGAGAAAGGCCTAACATATATTGATCTTGGAATTATATCATTTTTAGAGTTGTCCTTATAATGATGATCATTATATAAGACTCCCATCCTTTAGGCAATTAATCTTTTAAAAATCGACCAAAATTGAACCCTATCACTGCACACTGAATCAGAATCTTTTTGCAGTGCCATATTCTCACCAGGCACCTTGCCATTTGGCAGAAGACTAATCAAATCATGGACTTTCCTTCCAATAACACAGTGGAATGCTTACAAGATCCTGAATATTAAAAATAAAGTCCTACCAGTTTAAGGCTATAAATAATAAACATGAAAGTACAAGAATCTAAGAGTTGTATCCAATGTTAATCACACTCAGAGTAGAAGCACTGAAATTAATGGACTTAAGTTAGTCATTTCCAAATTTTTCAATGAGTCTGTTTTGAGGATGACTAATGCTAAATGAATGCGCTCACTGGAAGGACAGATCGTGAAGCTGAGGCTCCAATACTTTGGCCACCTCATGAGAAGAGAAGACTCCCTGGAAAAGACCCTGATGCTGGGAAAGATTGATGGCACAAGGAGAAGGGGACGACAGAGCACGAGATGGTTGGACGGTGTTCTCGAAGCTACCAGCATGAGTTTGACCAAACTGCGGGAGGCAGTGGAAGACAGAAGTGCCTGGCGTGCTCTGGTCCATGGGGTCATGAAGAGTTGGACATGACTAAACGACTAAACAACAACAACAATACTGAATGCAAGCTTATGATTTGTGCTGATCTCATAATTCCCTCCAATACTCTCCCAAAGTCCCCATACATTTTGGGACAGCATTTCTTTAGAACCCATGTAGGGCAAATGTAAATATTAAATGTTAGGTCAGTTCTATGAGGTTACTCCAGAAGCCAGATTAAACAAATTGTTAACCTTTACATCTAATTATGTCATGAACATAACCTACCATATATATTCTCTACTGTATCATTTCCATTCTTTTTTGTTAGCTGTGATAAGATGTAATTAAAAAAATTGGGACCTCAGTTTAAGATATCTAGGTGATCCTAGAGTACTGCATGAAAATCACATTATGACCCCCTAAAATTCACATGTCCAAGGGGCCTCTGCTGTTTAGAATCTGCCACTTTTATGACACTGCAGAGAAAAACAACAGGATCTTCTCTCATTTAGAATTCCCAGACTCTTATCTGAAACCAGAAGATTTATGACATCCTATCCACATTGGTCTTGCTTTTATTGGAACCCAGATATAAAAAGTTACCAGGAAGGAATTTTTATCTCTTAGTGATGTCCTCCTTGGGCATACTTCCATATTTTCCCGAGGACTTAGATCTTTCCCCCACAAACCATTGATTCTCACCCACTGCTCTCCTCATCCTGCCTGGTTTATCTTTCAGCCAAATTCTCCCCCCATCTCTTTCCTTTGATTGTGATTTACTAGGAACTCTAAACATGTTGCTTTTTTTTGATCTAGCAACTAACTGTGATGATCAGATTGGCCATTAAGTCCCCAATTGCCCTGCATGTGTCCTTTCCTTAATCTGTGAACAGGAAATAAGAAATCAAAAATGGGACACCAATGAAAGTAGAAGCCAAAGAAAACAGAGGCAAAACCTCAACAGATGCCGGCAGTGGAGAAGTTCATTGAAAAATATAGTTGCTCAACTTGTTTCAGCAAATTTCTTTCATCAGGAGCAAAATGTCCCACCTTTCTGTTCCACATGTTGAAGTCACACACTCAAAACTTTGTGGCCTCAGTGCATGCTTACCTTGTAACACTTGCCTTAGGGCAGAAGTTTCCAACCTTTTTGAGCCCATGGCTTCCTTGACCAGCTACATTCTTTCTGTGGCTCCCCTGTGGAGAAATGTACTTTGAGTCTCAGAAGCCTGGTTATGGCAGCCCCTCACCCCTTTTCAAACACCCTCCCTTGTGGAGGGTTCCCTCAGCCTCCTCTGGTGGTGTAGTGGTTAAGAGCGGTGGACTCGTAATCTGGTGAACTGGGTTTGCTTCCCTGCTCCTCCACCTGCAGCTGCTGGGTGACCTTGGGCCAGTCACACTTCTCTGAAGTCTCCCAGCCTCACTCACCTCACAGAGTGTTTGTTGTGGGGGAGGAAGGGAAAGGAGAATGTTAGCCGCTTTGAGACTCCTTCGGGTAGTGATAAAGCGGGATATCAAATCCAAACTCTTCTTCTTCCTCCTCTCCCCTCTCTTTGTGAGTCCTCTGGGAGGCTGCAGTGGCAGCAGTGGGCCTGCATGGTGGAAATGCTTCCCTCCAATGCCAGCACTCAGCTCCCAGGCAGGCATTGCACACAACAAGCCTGCCTCCCACTTGTCCATCCATTCCCAATGGCAAGAGCTGGTGGACCGGCTGGCTAGGCTCCCTCACCCACTTGCTTGCTTGCTCCAAGGTGGCCAGCCCCAGAGGCACCATTTGCCTGGGGAGTTTGTAGTCAGGGCTGCTGCAACAAACAGCTGTGCAAGCCTTTGGGAGGCAGAGGTGCAAGAGGGCATCAGAGGAGGGAGGGAAGGAAAGAGGGACAGAGCCCAGGGTTGCCCGCAGCACCCCTGACCATCCTTCAAGGCACCCCAGGGTGCCACAGCACACTGGTTGAAAACCCCCACCTTAGAAGATTTGGCACAGAATCAGTGCCCAAATTATCTATTTCTCTTTCAGTTCCTCCCTTGAGGCTAGGAATGAAAATATATATCAATTTCAGACTCTCGTTTTCTAATTTTCCCAGCCATAAATTCAGTTCTCCACAATTTTATATCTGTTTGTTTGTTTGTTTTTAAAGAACAACTCATGAAAATTCATCAGCATCTCAGTGTGATAGCCCCCCCCCAGCTGTACACATTTTTTGCATAAATATTTCTCTAATATAATGCATTTTTGTATGTTATTTTCATAATTACATAATTACATTTTATACATATTTTCCCCTAATATACACATTTTTGTACACAGTATTTAGTTGGAGAACTTCATCATAAAATTCAGAAAAATTGAGAATATTGAACTGGGTTTCAGTTCAGTATTGTTTCAGAAATGTAAATTGGATAAAAACGAAATTCTTCTCCCATGCCTACCTGTGATCTTCCAGATGCTGTTGGATTTCAAGTCCCATCAGTCCCAGCCAGCATGGCTATTAATCAGGATGATGGGAGTTGTAGGCCTTAGGGGCTAAGACCTGGGGAGGGACAATGGCCTGGAGAGAATCCTGAGGGCTAGAAAGAGAAGACTGGAGGGCCACATTCGGCCCCACGTCTAAGATTCCCATTGCCGGTTAGGTGGTAATGTCTATTCACTTACTTCAATGTGTAGGAAGCTGCCTTGCTCCTTCTAGAGGCCTCCCTCCTCATTCTGTTGAATGTGACCCTGGATTTCTTCTCCAAAGTTTCACCCTGATGACCCCACTGGGAATTGAGGAGTGTGATTGCACATTCAGCCCACATTTGTGAGCTTCGCATATTAATTTCACAGTCAAAACAGAACCTTAGTACACATAACTGTACTTTCAAGCTTCCCAATCGTGTGGAGATGTCCACACAGAGATCATGGTATATGAACAGGCTCCCTTCCAAATTCCAAAAAAAATTGTGGAGGTGAGGAGTAGGGACAGCACACATGATCCACTCCACGAACTCAAAGAACATCTGAAAGAAGTTAATGACAGTATTTCACCATGTTTTAAGTACGTTAATCTATCTATAGCCTGACATAAGGGAATCTGCTCATAAATTAATGCCTTCATGGTTTTGAGATTGCACTGAGCACAACTAATCATGACGTATGGTAACTGGCAGTTTTCTTTTTGGAGCAGGCTAGTGGTCTCATAGTTGGTGGATTTTATGAAACAAGATTCCGTTTTATTGGTTTAGCTTGGCTAGATCTTGAATATATACAGAAACAGGATGCAGTTTAATTTTTTGGTGAGCATTTTGCTATGTAGGGGGTTTCATTTAAAAGCTTCTTAAGGAACAAAACAAAAACAAAGTGCCTTTCTAATACATGGGCAGGAGCCAAAAACATAATCTCCCAAATGTGTTTTCCTCTTTAGAAAGTCAACAGAGTGTTTTGTATGGTCTGAAGTCAAGAACATGTTTATGCATTAGTATATATAGCAGTAATGAAGAGAACTGAAGAAAACATTGGGGCCCTATGGACCTCCAAGACTTTCCAAGTCTTGGCAAATAATGCACAGATTCGAGACCTCCACTATGTACACAGAATTATATCGTATATACTACCAGTTTCAGACTTTCTTTATTCACTCTTACCATATGTAATCAAAACCATAGTATCCACACACAAGAGGGAGTTATTGACAGGCTCAGGGTAACCCAAGCTATAGACAAAAAAATGTGAAAAAAAGAATTGAAGGGTAAAATCCCCATCCCCCAAAAGGCCACATAATAACTCAATGATACAGATGGTAGTGTCCAGCTTCCACATTCCATTAGCACAAGGATTTTTGCTTGTGCAACAGAAGTTCCCCCTCCACTCCTTCCCCCATTCCCTCCCCAAATCTGCTTTGAAGGGTTGCAGGGGAACCCAGAAAAGATTTAGGGTATTTGCAGAGAGAGAGGGAGAGAGGAGGAGGAGGAGGAGGAGGAAAGTACCATTGTGCAAGCTTAAATCCTTGCACTGATGAAGCAACATTCAAGATGCCACCTTGAATATTGAGTGACTAAAGCTGTTTAAAGAACATGTGTGGGAATAAAGTGTTAGATTTCTGTATGTACTGACACACTGCCCAGTGGTGTTCACAGAAATGGGGAGGATGTTAGATTTCTGTGTTTTCCCACTGTGCAGTGCTTTGAGTCACAAGTCTCCGTTTACATTTCAGAGACATTCCAGGCTGTTGGAAGTCTCACAGAAGACAAGAGATGGATGTGACGTTACTGGTTTCCTGTTCCTTTGTTGCAGTTGTTCTCTGCTGTCACAGAGAGAGGATGTATTTTCTTTTCTGTCTGCGTAATTAGGAATAAAACTCTTTAGCCATGTAGCTCATATTATCTCGTCCTTCCGCATGCTGCTGTATACTCTGCGTAATGGGGGAACGTGCTTGGAGTCTCATCAAAGGCTCAGGAACAGGAAGGCTTGTATCCAAAGTAGTGCTGATTCAGTTGTTCCATTAGTGCAAGGATTTCTGCTTGTGCAATGGAACTTCCTCCATTTCTTGTCCAGTGCCCCTCTAAATTTGTTCTGGATTTTCCCCCAGTGCTCCCAAGCAGATTTGGGGTGGGTGCAGAACATGAGGGGGAGAAGAGGGGGCCTTCACACAAGGGTAAGTTCTTGCACTAGCAGAACAAGGGCATTGGAGGCCACCCTACTGTGCCTTCAATTGCTGCACATCAACATTTTGGGGAAAATGCAGTGCATGTCTTAAATATTATCAAAGGAACAAGAATGAGAGAACTTTGTGGAACCTACACGGTTTCTATGACACAGTGAAGGGGGGAAAAAAGAAGGTCAATGTGGATTTTCAGGGTTGTTAAGATTTAGCCTGCTTGAATTATTTTGTGCTTGTGGAAGTTAAGCAGATGAGAAACACATTAAATAAGATGATAGAATATAGATTATATTGTGCCCCCTCCCTTGCACCACTGCACCTACCCCAACTCTTCCCTAAGCTTTAGCTCAATGAATGAATTCTCACCCCCTTCTCCCTCCCTCTCTTTCAATTTGTTAAGATGCTGGAATCTGCTTTGTGAGATTTATGAAGGAACTTGAAGCGATTAGTTTCACAGTGCATGAAAATTCCTCAGGTTCAGAGGGATGTCCAATCTGTTACACCATGAGCTGTTGACTGGATGAGAACATGAGCAGCTCGGAGCCATAAGGAGATTGTGTTGAGTTATTAAACACTTGTGGCAAAGCTGCTTATTGTTAATTCCCCAATGTCCTGCCGAAGTGGTTGGATAAGATCATATCGGATTAGATCAAAGAGCCTGGGAACCGGCCTTTCGAGCAGATTCGTTTAATCAATAAAGAGGGGAGAGGGAGAGAGCAGCAGCAGCAGTACCAGGATCACAGGAGATTAGGATAAGGAAAATACGAAACAACAGATTTTTCCCCCTCCTGTTTTAAAAAAATAATGTAATTCTGCATGGCAAAGAGTAGAGCTTTTCTTCTCTTTCTCCCTCCCTCCCATTTAAAAAACCTTAAATTCCTGTAACTGTATCAGCACCAAGAGAAGAATAAATGACTCCCTTTAAAACTTCATTATAGAGCAGCCAGTTTAGAACCAAGCATTTCCTAATACAGTAATACTTCATAAGTCAAGACACTGTAAAAGTACTATTAAAGCAATCAGAGCTCTAAAATACCTGCTGTTAGGCGAAGGGGTGGGGAGACTCCTTATCAAGAAGCAGCTTTTGCTTAAATGATTCCCTTAAGGAAAAAACAGTTCTGCACAAAATGTCAATTGTCCCTTTATATTTGGGAGCGGGAGGTAGGTGGGCGAATAATCTTGATTTCAACCAAGTTTATTTAGAAACTGCGGCTAGGAATTCCAGGAGGACTGATTTCTAAGTTAGTAGAACTGCACTCCCAGAGTTGTACAGTAATTAAAAGGACTAACAAAATTCATATATACAAGGAATATGTCTATTACTGGTTGATAGATTATAATGCTGGATGCAATTCATGTTCCAGAGTGTCTGTAGTGGTAAAGTCCTACATAGACATAATATCATTTTTAAGAGGGCCTTTAAAACCAATTTCCATAGGCAAGTACAACACTAATCATAATAAAATGGAAAATAATGAGAAAAGGCCAAATATTATTAGTCTGCTTACTGTTGCTGGGAAAATTCTCTTTGATTCACAGTAGGATTTGGCCCCAAATGAATTAGCAATGCAGGTGCCTGAAGTAGAATGATTGGCCATAATAGTATTATAAAAATTGCACCTGATTTTAACAAAATATAATTTATACTCAGAATTAAATATGGATATATATCTATAAATCCATTCTATAAAACTTAATTTTCCATCCAGATATGCTGATTACCTCAGGCCTTGCATACCTTCGCTGACAGTTAATTACTACGGAACGCTTTAACGCTATTTTCCAAATCAGCAGGCATGCATAAAATGACTGCAATCTAATTTGACATATTATTAGTGATGATTATTGTCATAGATAAATTAGATTGAACAGAAAATAACCTTCATCCTTAGCATGTTTTAGCTCTCAGAATTAATGTGATTTGGTGAACACACATAAATAAAAGTCTGATGAGTCCCCGCTGACTGTGAGGCCGGCTGGTGCTGAAGTGTATCAATTTCATGCAGATGATGAATTCCTTAAGCATTCAATGATAATCATGCTTGATTTGACAAGACTTTCTCATGCTATTTTAGGGCCTTAATTTTCTGTGAAGTTCTGTCAAGTGCTCATCAAGCACCCACTTATCTCCCTATCTTAACCTGGCAACCAATCACAAGGTTGCCTAACAGTGCCGCTACCAAGTACCAAGGTATTAATATTCTGGTCATGTGACTGTCCAAGGAGAGAAGCCAATCAATGGCTGATTAACATTCAGGTCATGTGACTCCCAAGGAGAGTAAATGAGTTACACAGTAAGACATCAAACAAATTTTCATCTTGAAAGAGTGATTGCTTTTTCTGCTGCTGTGATGTTTGTCAAATTCACTCTAGCCTTGTCCAATTAAGCTCCATGAGATGAATTAATAATGAAGAGATGTAAGCATTCTGCCAGCGTGATATCTGCGCCGAGAACCACGGCGTGGAAACCGAGGGAGGGAGGGGAAGGAAAATGGATCGGAAAAAGCCCACATCTGGATAGCTAGAATAATTGCTTTCCAAACGCTGAGGCTGTTTTGTAGTATTTAGTTTGCATTGCACTTCAACTTAGAGGGACTCTTGGGGGAGCATTCAGACAAGCAAGTTTCCTTTTCCAAGGACTAGATGACTTTTGCATTCACCAGCCTGTGGAAATTCAGTGGACAGGGGTGACAAAAAGGGTTGATAGGCACTCCCACAAAATATTTCCTGCTCCTCTGCATTTCAGCCTCAGTTCATTAGGGTCCTATACATTGTGAATTAAATCCTGGCGCTCCCAAGAATGGTTGTTGCACCTCCAGACTTATTTTTCTATGAAACTAGGACATGTGACTGCATCCTTAATGTGATGGACACTGCAGTCTCTTTATTTTAATCGTAAGGGGGGGGAATCTAACTTGTTCATATGGTCATGGCAGAAAAGTGCTCTTTCGAAGCCTAGTTTAGCTGAGTTCTCGTTGTTTGGCAATGTTGTCAAATGCAGGAGGGAAACTGGTCAAACTCAACTTGTGTGTGGAATTCACTCAACCACATCTTTTCATGTGGTGATTGTGGCTTTCGTATAATTGCCATATCATTTTAAATTATCACATACAGTGGTACCTCTTCTTACGAACGCAATCCGTTTCAGGGTGCCGTTCGCACCCTGAAAAGTCCGTAAGTAGAGCGCCACTACTGTGCCTGTGTGAAGCGCGCAGATCGCTTCTGCACATGCGGAGGCAGTCATAGCTGTCAAGCGTCCCTTATTTGGCGGGACAGTCCCTTATCCCAGCACCATGTCCCGCTGCTGTCCTTTATTGATGATGTCCCTTAAATTTCCCAGGTTTCAAAGGAAGCAGCTCCTCTCCCTCCTTCCCTGCCGGCCAGGGAGGCTCCAACTGTGTTGCTTGGCTGCGTTGCTCACCCAATAAGGAGTCTAAGAACGACTGGGGAGTGGAGCTTGCATGCCTTGTGCTGATCAAATCGGCTGCGTTGCCTGGGGACTCGCCTTTGCTCAGCGCTTCCCAGCGGAGAGGTGATGATGGTTTTCCTTGCTGCATCCCCTTTGCCGGGTTGCTGCGCTATGGGAACCACCACTTGAGGCTTCGTTTGACTGCTGGTTGACTAAAATCCCTTATTTTGGCTGCTGATCCCTTATTTTTGAGGCTGCTAGCCCCTTATTTTCAAATCTGTAAGTTGACAGATATGGGCGCGGTGAACCTGGAAATAAACACTTCCAGGTTTGCCACGTTCATAACCTGAAAAGCTGCAACGTGAAGCAAACGTAACACAAGGTATGACTGTATAGGCTCTCAGCTTGGCAATTTTTTACACACTTGCAAGCTGCATCCAGCAATAGCCCCCAAACTTTCCTTTGGATATTAACAGCAAAAGCAACCCTAGTTATTGAGATGGAAAGAAGCCTACATTAGTGACTGAACTCTTGCCACTACAAGTCAGCACCAATAAAAAAACTAGGGCTAGCGCTACCATTAGATAATATGAGGCAGCTGCCTTAATCAGCTGATTCTCAAAGTTACGAAAAGGCAGTAAATTGTTGGTTATTTACCTTAATACTGTATCCATTGCTCCACGTTGGGTAGCAAGATGTATTGGGCTGGCCCTATGCTTTGCCTCCAAAATATAAGCAGATTGTTGTGATTCTCTACCAAGAAATCTACAGTTGCAAGGCAGCCATTCTGAGTTTTTTTCATCTCCCCCCAACTGAATCTGGTATGGCCAAGATCACACTCTTAGAGTGCAATGACCAAAGTGGACAAAATATGCTACATCTAGAAAGCCCAATTTATGTGTCAAACTCAACGTGTTGAATTGTTCTCAGATCTACTCAGGGCTATGCAAAGCTGGTAATAGGCCCAGGCCAGATGGGAAAGGTAGACTCCATTTCAATAATCTTTACCAACTGGTCCCCCCTTTGCCTTTCCCAGGGGGACTTGGAATAAGCCCCCCAAAATCATAGGCCCATGCCAATTCCCCCCTGGCTCCTACTCTATCCTGAATCTCCTCTATTCTATCCAAAGACTGTCAGAAAACATTTCTGGAAAAAGATGGCTAGCCAGAAACCTTTTCCTCAGTTGGACAAAAACTATCACTTGGACGCATATGGGTAAAATCAATCTTGAATTGCCTACAGGACAAATATTTGCAGAACTCTACACAAATATACTTCTGTTCAGTTTATTGAAGGTGTTAGTAATTATTTTCATGGGTGACCATGTAATAACAACAAGTTTTAAGGCAGGGGCATTGGAATTGGTCACTTAAAATAGTCATACAAAGTGCATGATTTACATACAAAGAATGCAACAAGGTTTCAGGAACAACTATTTATTAATTGAAGTTGCTGTATATATTCCAACCGGCCTACCTCACTACATTTGGTCTGTCACCAAATTAAATTCACAGACAGAAACACAAATGTATATTTAAATATAATTATAATCCCGTTTAGCAAGAGCATGCTTAACGTGGATTTCCACCCTCTGAAAGCATTGCTGCGAGTTTTATTCAGTTGGAAAGTAAATTGCATTTCAGTGCCGATCCTATGCTAAATTCTGGTGACATGTTTAGAGCAGAGACCCTATGACTAATAAAGCTTTCATCCACTCACTGAAAGGAGTTAGTCACCTAATGGATTTCTGGTGATATGAAAGAGAGTGTCGGATCCTACTTATTAAGTTCTAGCATGAAATTAGTTAAATTCCCAAGGCATTCTAAAGCAATATATTCTGGTCGGCTTAACAAGGGTGTTAGAGCATGCCAATTAGCTAGCAATCTGAAATAAACAGTGGTTACAGAGAGAGGGAGCTTATATCGGCAAAGTTAATAACATTCTTAATGGGACTTCTTGGTATGGTGGCTCAAGATGCTGTGAGAAAGCAAGATGTGGAACACACTATATTCAAAAGATCATAAGTCAATTCCCAGAGCTGCTAGTCAAGGATTTTGTGAAAATTGCAAATAGGGAAGCAGCAATTTTTCTGGTTGTTGATAGGCAGGGCAAAGGAGATTGAGGCAGGAGAGAATTAAGCCTTCTGTGGGGGAAGGAAAAAAAACAAGGACAGGGTTAGGATGTCAAGTGGTGGTGGTTAAATTCCATACAGCACAAGGAATGCCTCTTGCTGCAGTCCACAGACCAATTATAAGCCAGCTACACAGCAGGCATTAAAAAAGACACAGGTACTGTGTGACATACACTGTGGAGCATGATAATTGCAGGCTGGCTAATGACTATTAAGAGTACATTTCTTTCAATTTCACAGTGAAGCCGCAGAAACTGAGCTCCTGAAAATACTGGCCCCATTCAGCTAAAGTTAATTGCAACTAACCTGGCTCAACGGGGCTAAATTTTAAGTTGTCCGGGAAGCCACTTTAGACCAGCTCTGATTTTTTGACATTCCAGCTCAGTGTTGTCTACTTTAACTGGTAGTCACTCTCCAGCCGTGGTTTTCCATGCCATAGCCTACAAGAGATGTGTAACCACTCCAAACGAAAGGGAGATGCTGGGAACCATCAACATGCAAAGCTCTTTCACAGAGCTATTACCCATCCCCAACCATGATCCATTGTGTTGTTGGTTTTAAGGACATATACTTTCAAGTTTGCTTGCCTTTTTAAAAGTATCACCTTTCCAGAGGAAAAACGTCTGCATGGTCTGCTGAAGCTCAGAAGCCAGAGGTGGATCAGGGTACAGCTTCTCTAGCAAACTTCAGCAGTTACTATTCATAGTCTTCTCTCCCTACAAACTATTAACTGCCCTCAGTTTCCATGACCTCCCCTCCATTTCATCTACTTGAAATACACTGATATATTTTATTTTATTTTTGCCAAATGCTGTAAAAATGCAATACTTCAAAATTGAAAATGTTCTTTAAAAATAAATATAATTAGTATATTATGACTACAAAATTTGAATTCCCCTTGAAGAGTATTTGAATTTGCTTGAGCACCACCTTCCTCAAGACGAAAAGCCCTTTTCTACCATAGGCAACATATATGGCAGAAAGGGAGGCAGGAGAACACAAATGAGGTTCATTTCCCATTAATCATCCCAACATTAATATTGTTTGTTATGTTTCCAGCAGCACCATTCATCTTAAGCTATCATAACACACTTCAGAATTCAACATTTTCTACATGTGAAACATCAGCTCATTAAGCTGTAGTTTTACTTACTTGTAGTGCAACCGTGCCAAGAAGAACTCAAGTGCTTAAAATGATTAGCTGATTAAACATTAACAAAACATAACAAAAATGGCCAATATTATTATAAGCACCACCAGTTAATGACACATTTAAATCAACAGACAAAAAAATGCCTAACTTTCTGTCTGTTGTTTTAAGCGGGGACGAACAGAGCAGTAATTCTACTTTTTCTGCATAACTTTGCATAATTAATAGGTTTTTCCCCGTGCAATGTATTGTTTGAAATAATTTTTTGTTTCAACAGCTGTTTTCATTAAATTGTAAAGCTCTTTGTGTCTAATCCTTTGAGCAGCACTATTGATAGCAAGAATGCTCTGAAGCTAGCTTTAGAGGAAGCGAGTTCCTGCCAAGCTGGAAAGCAGTCATGAAGTTACTTGAGAAATAAGGCCTTCAGTGGTAGTGGTTGTGTAGCTAATCCATTAGTCTTTTATAAGGACACTGCTCTGCACCCTTATGGCTAAATTGACCCAACAACCAATCAATGCTTTTATTTGCTGAGTGGCTGTCCCTGAAAGGTCTTATTGCGGGTTCCAAGCAGTAATCAAAGCTTCCATCAGTACCAGGGCACTGATGACAAAAATGGCCAAACTTTCAATGAGGTTGGCTCGATTCCAGTCACACCATTTTGAAGATACAAAGAGGCTGTGTTGTGCTGTGGAATTCATTTTCTTGTTTACTTCCTACAGAAACAAGAGCATAATCAGCACTCAGTGCATCGGATCAGACCGCTGAGTTGTTGACAGAAGCTCAGAGAGGCTTGCCAGCTTTCCACATGAAACACAGGCTTTCTTCTAATACACCCCCTACCGTCTGTCTCTCTGCCAATTGTAGCACATCAGAGCGACCATTGAGATAATGACCGTGAAGTCTCATGATACACTTTGATGAAGTGTAACATTTTTAAGGGATTTTTGTCTGTGCCAAAGCGATAGAGACAGCTGACTAAAAATCACCCCATCAAAATCAAGGCTGATGAACAGCAGGCAAAGACATGTGTTTCCACAGAGAAGAGGGAGATCAAGTTAGAGCCAAAGACTTTCCCAGTGACTCTCTGCACCACGTATTCTTTCCTCTTTAAAAAAGAAAAACACTTTGCTGCTTCATAAACACATGCCAATTCATCAGTAATACAGACACACAAAAATGATTATGTCATTCCTCATCAGAAAACTTTTTTCAGCAAGAATAGATTCTTGGATAGGTGTTGTAAATTAACTGCACTGTTATAAATACCACTTTTATGTCAAAGAAATAGGTTTGCCTAAACTTGCCATTTCTTTATGGCAAGAAATAGGTTTGCCTAAGCTCCATTTTATTTTGACATAAGACCTTTCCATGAGACAATACTATGTAGTATGTATGGATGAGGAAACTGGGATAATGAGCACTTTTCTGCCCTTGACCTCCATGTGTTCAGTCAAAGGTCTGAAGGCAGCCCAACTAAATGCTTGACTGGGGAACATGTCTTTTGCACAGTTTCCAAATGCACAGAAGGCCCTACAAACATACAATTCATACACATATAGGCTTTCTATCCACATCACAGTCCCAAGGCTTCTCAGGTTTATCTGTGGCTGCCGAGATAACATAACACTGGTCTTGAAAGACCTACATTGGCTCCCAGGATGTTTCCGAGCACAATTCAAAGTGTTGGTGCTGACTTTTAAAGCCCTAAATGGCCTTGGTCCAGTATACCTGAAGGAACGTCTCCACCCCCATCGTTCTGCCCGGACACTGAGGTCCAGCGCCAAGGGCCTTCTGGCGGTTCCCTCGCTGTGAGAAGTCTTTTAGACTTTTAGACTTTTAGAAGACATCTGAAGGCAGCCCTGTTTAGGGAAGCTTTTAATGTTTGACGGACTATTGCATTTTAATATTTTGTTGGAAGTTGCCCAGAGTGGCTGGGGAAACCCAGTCAGATGGGTGGGGTATAAATATATTATTATTATTATTATTATTATTATTATTATTATTATACCAAATCCCATGCACATTAACTGCATGTATGTAATTAACCTCATGCCTAGTTTGGTTGCCTGGAAATGCTTTTCCCTAAACAAGCCATATACAAGGTACATCTGTTGAAGGTGCAGGAGTTCTGTCATCTTTTTCACCCAACCAACTTAATATGGAAGGACTTGTGCAGTTAATATTTCAAATTGCTTTTCCATAAAAGCAATGCTTTGCAGCACACTTAAAATATTGTGAACAGGTGGCAGGACTGTGCCAAACTCTCAGTGACTTAGAGCCAATTCTGGCCTTCCATCTTAGCTGAAGTTAAGAGGTCCAGTGGCATGAACCACAGTTGCAGTCAATGCTGCTCATTTTTATGTATTTGAGTTAGTTAGAGCATTCATACTAATAACAATAAATACAACCGTAGTTATATAAATGCAGCATTTAAAGCAGCTGTGGAGATTATAAGAAGCTTAAAGCTCAGGCAGATTAAAAGGCCTGGAGAGAAAAAACTATTTACCTGGCACCAAAATGACACCATCGTACAGTAGGGGCCAGCTCAGCCTCCATAGCTGAACCAGCACAAATAAAAAGATTCTGTCTCCTATAGCTACATATTTCACCTCACTCAGGGAGCCCCTTAGATAAGGACTCACAAAGAATGTAAGAAAATAACAGAGGCTTATGTGGTGCAGCAACTTGTTTCCCATAGTGATCAACCAGATGGAGATGGGAAGCCCAGAAGCAGAAGCTGTTGCTGTCCAGTAGCCCTGCATCCTGAGGCTGACTTGCATCAGCCTGTAGCCCCATGTCTTGTAGCCATTGATAGTCATACCATCCATGGATTTTTCTAACCCCACTTTAAAGCCCTCTAAGTTGGTGGCTGTTGCCACACCATCTGGTGGCAAATTTCATAGTGCAGTAAGCACATTTAACTCATGAACATTCAGCTTTACATACCTGGCAAAGTAATATTTTAAAATTGAAAGGGGGCAGGCATTTGGGGAAAAAAGACTTTGGCAATCCCACTTGCCATTGCACCCAATGTGTTTTGACTATACGCAATTTTGGCTTTAGGCCTAAATCCCCGGAAAGTAATCCCTGCCTAAATTGCAGGTTTAGTGTATTTCAAAAAGTAACTGGGCTTCCATTAAGATTTCATGGCCTGGTTAGTATTTCTGGAGAGGGACTGTGCTTCAAGTATCTGTTCCCAATATATCAAGGTCCTTAGAGGTCAAAAGATTAAATGGACTGGGAAAATTGATGATGGTGCAACTCTGGTGAGTTACGTTCTTATCACCCAGTCCTGTTCAGCAGCTTTGCAGCATATTCTGAACTAACAAAATTTCTGGCCTGTTTTCAAAGGCTGCTACAGTGCATCGCAGGATGAGAAAACCTGTTTAGCATTGATCACCATTAAGGCCAGTGCTGATATAACTTCTCAAAGTTAAGGCAGGAGGAGGGAATTGACTCACAGCACACTCCAGATCTCTTAACTATGGTTAAGAGGGAGCCAGCATTATGTCGGCACCAGCTCTGCCTCACAAGACGTTTTTGAAACAACCCCAAGTGTTTCTCAAAAACACTTGTCAAACAGCAAGAAACAGCCAAGCCTGCTGAACATATGAAGTAGCTCTGGATCTACAGGCAGAAGGAGACTCTTCCTCATGTTTAGTTTAAACCTCTCTCTCTGTTGCCTTTTGGCCATCTTTACTGAATAAGATGATAAGAACAATTATCTGCATGGAATGCTGCAATTGCATTAATTTCCATCAGTCTTCTGCAGCTTGGTGCCCTCCTTATATTGTTGGACTACAACTCCCATCATCACTGACAATTGGCTATCCCAGCTGGGGGAAATGGATACTGTTCAATGTATCTGTTTTCCTTGTCAGCCTACCTCCCACTTGCCAACTAAAGCAATGAGGTCATTTCGAAGAAGAAAAATATGTAATTTCCCCAGAAGAACAGCAGTCACTGTTAATTTGTTTATATTAATTCTTTCCAGTGCAGTCAATTTTTAAATTGCACATTCCCTAGACACAAAACTAGCTGCTATTGAGACCAAAATATGCAAACTCCCCAGATAGCTAAACAAAATCAGAGCTGGCTAAAAATTGTCCTGGTGGTATGTCAAAAGAGAGATGGGGAGGGACAAAATTAGCCACAAAGGTTTGCACACCTGGATTTTCCTATAGCAAAGACTATGTTTCCTAATGCTTGAAACAACTGTTTAGTATTGTATAAGCATTCTGTAATTTCCTTCCTCTTCTAGGCAGCATGTACTTGGATTGGTGTGCTGAAGAATGACAAATGAGCAGTGGTTAAGCACAGCCAAGGCCAAATGATTCAATATTTTCCTGGCTTAATGGCTAATGAGATAATAATTCCTCAAGCTTTTTGTTAAGTTAGCCATTTAATTTTGTTTATGAACATGAATCTATAAATTAGCAGTAGCAGAAATTCAAATTTTAAAAATGGCTATGAGGTGAGAGACCTTGGAATTCTATGAGCATTGTGCATATTTTAAACTTATGGATCCCAAGCAGAGGATAATATGAACAAGTACTGTACTATGCCAAACTTGCATGATCAATCATCCATGCTTTAATCAGATGACAGAGTGTGCCACTGTTTGGTCCAACATACTTAAGAAGGTTCTGAAAGTTATCAAGTGACAAGAAACAAGCAATTGTCTAAATCTGAGCGTCCCTTTAATCTCAAAGCCCTGGATCAAAATGGCCCTCCTGACTCCTGATTTTTCCCATGCAGCCTGCTTTATATATGGGGTTGACTGATACATGGAAGAACTGGTTTGGACATAGACATATCAAGCATCAGCTAGCAGCCATTACCGAGACTGTGGCAGCATATTCTCTGCTAACTATCTCAAGATGTGTTGTGCAATCAGTTCCGTATTCCCAGAATGTTCCTGTATATTGGAGGAAGGATATTGTGAAAGGAACAAACGACCAATGCATATGTATGCGTCTAGGCCATCAGATTGAAAGTACATAGGGTGTTACTCTCCTGGTCGCAATTGTCTCCAACATTGTCCTGAACCTCTATTTATACATAACAGAACCGGGACATAGTCTAACCACTGTGTAAGGTTTGTGAAAACAAATCAGGATCAATGCAGAGTTAAGTGGAGGAACCCTTGAAGTATTTTCACAATTTGCTCCCATGTTCATTGAGAAAAGAAGAAAGAAGAGGCAGATTCCCCCCCCCCTTAACCTGTGGACTAGAGCTCAGCAGTGCCTTTAGTTCTTTGCCAGAGATTCAGATTTCTCTGGGTCTGAAAATCATGACTTGGTTCTTGTTTGTTTTACCTTGTTGCTTTGAAATACGTCTTTCTCGCTCAGACCAAACATCCAGATTTAGTTTCTCCTCTAATATTGCCTCAAGAGCCACACACTTCTTTGAGAGGGGATACTGGGCCTTGAAAGAGTTTTGTAAGAGATTTATTGGGAAAGATTAGGTGGCAACCAGCATCTGCAAATAATGATTTAGAGCTCCTTAGACCACCAGTCAACTGTTCCTGCTGCCATTTAAAATTTAGTGCATTGGAAGGAGACGCTTGAACCAAGACTGCAGCTAGAGTGGTAGTATTTTATAGAAAGAGACTTCGTATCTAAATAATTCTCGTGTGCTCTAAATGAAATTGTTATTCTGAGAATTCAATTAGACCTGACATAACTCTGTAAAACTCAATACCTCTCAGCAAGTTCTCTTAAATCCAACTCCTTGTGGAAAGTAGAAGTCTCATGTAAAACGTGCACATAGCTCCAGGAAAGGGAATAAAAGCCATTCAGAACCCAGAGCAAAATTACTTCTGTCAAGATTAAATTAGTCACAGGAGTATAGATATATATTTTTAATTATTTTGTTATTTTTTCCCCTCTGCCATGTGAATTCGTTCATCATTAAGTGTACATTATTTAACAAATTTAAATATTATTACTGTGTGAGCTTTTTACTGGTGGGTAAGTGACATTTTGGTGTCTAGACAGAGAAAACAGAACAAAAAGCAGAATGAAATCGATTTTAAGTCGATTTTAAAAGAATGAATTAAAACGGTTCATTACCTCTGTCCCAGAAAAACTGATATGCATGAAGATATTAGACTTTCTTTTCCCCAAAATCTGATTGTGTGATATGCAGCTGTTTCTTCAGTAGCCTAGGGGCCAGTTCCTCCTAAAAGCAATTATCAGCCCCAGCTCCCATCAGCCCCAGTCTCCATAGCCAATGGGAAAGGATGATGTAGTCCACAACTTTTGAAGGGCACCACACTTGTTACTCTTGATGCAGAACTAAGAATGAGATTGGTTATGATGACATCTCCTCTCACCCCTTACAGAAATGGGCAAAAGTTCCCCAATCTCTGCATCACTTTCCATTTTACATGATGCGTACATCTTCTACCCATCAAAAAGCCAAAACTGGCAGATTTGTCCATCCCTACCAGGGATTAAGGGACGCAGGTGGCACTGTGGTCTAAACCACTGAACCACTTGGGTTTGCCGATCAGAAGGTCGGCGGTTCGAATCCCCGCAACGGGGTGACCTCCTGTTGCTCGGTCCCAGCTCCTGCCATTTGAAAGCAATTCGAAAGCATGCCAAAAAGTGCAAGTAGATAAATAGGTACTGCTCTGGCGGGAAGGTAAACAGCGTTTCCGTGCGCTGCTCTGGTTTCAGTGTTCCATTGCTCCAGAAGCAGCTTAGTCATACTGGCCACATGACCCGGAAAAACCGTCTGCAGACAAACGCTGGCTCCCTCGGCCTGTAAAGCGAGATGAGCACCACAACCCCAGAGTTGTCTGCGACTGGAATTAACTGTCAGGGGTCCTTTACCTTTTTTTTACCTTTTACCAGATAGTAAACCCCACTGAACTCAAGGGAACTTACTTATGAATAGATATGTGTAGGATCTACAAAAAATGGCATTTAGGAATCTTCTAATAAATTAATGCCTTTGACCTCTGACAGATTGCAAGAGTGCCACAAATAATCTTTGTTCAACCTGGCATGTTCAGCACTCTAGATCAGCAATAAAGTTTATCCAAGTTTAAAAGGCACACTTCTGAATACAGGTTCAAGTACCTCCAATACTCTTTTAACATGCTTTCTTGCAGTAGTTTGTAATTTATGCAAGATGTCAATTACAGGAGCAGCATTTTGTTCATGACCTGTTAAAATATCTCTGGCATTCTGACATACCTTCAAAGGATAAATGACCCAGATGAATTGGAAGAAGACATTAGGGAAGTCACTATAAATGGTCACCATTTGCTCTTATAAACCTGAAATGTTGCAATTTGATTAAAAGAAAAGAAAGACGGACTAAAAACAATAACAGCACATGTCCCTATTTCTGTCTTTCCTTGTTTATTGTTTATGCAGTGGTAGGAAACAGTCGTCCCCCCCAAAAAAAAGTGTGCCTTCCATCTCTTTGTTAACAGAATCCTGTTTCCACTTAATCTCAGAGTGACAATGCTCTGAGCAGGGGCTAAATGGAAATCTTAACATCCTAGCACATGGGTAGGCAAACTAAGGCCTGGGGGCTGGATCCGGCCCAATCGCCTTCTAAAGCCAGCCCATGGACGGTCCAGGAATCAGTGTGTTTTTACATGAGTAGAATATGTGCTTTTATTTAAAATGCATCTCTGGGTTATTTGTGGGGCATAGGAATTCGTTCATTTTTATTTTTTCCCCAAAATATAGTCCAGCCCCCCACAAGGTCTGAGGGACAGTGGACAGGCCCTCTGCTGAAAAAGTTTGCTGACCCCTGCCCTAGCAGGTTGATATGGGGGGAAATGATCCGTAAGAACTGAGTGCCAAATCACGAATGGCTTTAAAAGTTAAAACCAGCACTGACTATATGGAAATGGCTGAGATGACTGGCAGAATCCGAGACCAGGGAGAAGAGTTGGTGGAAGAAGATTGGAGGAAATTTAAAATTTATTTACAGAAGTATTGTAAAATGTATGAATGCTGATGACATTGAAATAAAATGAAGGGGTTCTAGTAATAAGAGATAAAAATTTGAAATTATAAATTTGGGAGGTAAAATATATAAGGACAAAGTAGTAGGATACGAATTTGCTGAACTAATTGTTAAAAAGGGATATAAAAAAGGGAGGCGTGAGGAAGTCAGGAAAATAAGTTAATTGAAGATGAATGATTAGAAAAGAGTGATTTGTGTTTTTCTTATTCTATGTTTTGTGTGTTGATTGTTTTTTTTCCCCTTGTTAAATGTTTGTATTTTATGTATTGTGAAAGTTTGTATTGTTGTGTTTTATATTTTCTCTGTGTTTTTATTGTTCTATTTTTCTATTGTTAAACTTAATAAAATATTATTTAAAAAAAAGTTAAAACCAGCACATTGACTTTATTTATTAATTTCATTATTTAAATTTATATACCGCCATTCATCCAAGGATCACAGGGTGGTTAACAACTTGAAAAGACAAAAATACATAACATAGTAACAGACCAAAACAACAAATCCCCTACACAGTTTAAAATGCCAAATGTCACTTATCTGTTGATCCAGTCACAAACACTGTTAAATGAGAATTATGACTTGACAATGCCATACTGCAAGCTGTTCCCTGAATACATCTATAACAAGACTATTTTTACAGACTACCTTTGGAAAGTTTGCATGTCTGTAGGTCTCTTCTATTCCTCTCTTTTTATCAGCTTTTTAATCTAACCCATACCTGAGTATTTCAACAGAATGATGTTGTATTTCTGCAAGCCATCTGTCTTACAGGCACTAACTCAGTGAAATCATGTCTTCTGAGCACAAGCATATTTAAATAAAGGGAACTGCTCCATCTAGAGTTAAATCTTGCACACAAAAACTATGTAATGTGCTTAATTAATAACTATACTGTATTTAATATTTTCTGCAAGCCTGCTTTCCTAAGCGTCTGACATACAGGACCTGTAATCAATGAAAAAATAAAGCAAAAGTAGGACATACAACAGCAGACTAGAATCAACACTGAGAAAATAAAGCAGTCTTGCTCTGCTGTAGGAAATTTTGTATTCAGTGAGAAATATTTATTTTCGTCTCAATCGGGTAAAGTTTTATTGTTTACTGCTACTGTTTTTCATGTGGCACCTTCTAGAAGTTGGCTAGTTCTGGGCTAGAGTATTGGGCTTGGCAGCAGACATGAGGAGGTCAGAGTCAGCCCCTCCACGTGTCCCTATTTTCCAGGGAAGTCCCTGATTTAGAGAAGCCATCCCGTTTTTTGATTTGATCCTGGAATATCCCGCTTTTCCTTAGGATGTCCCTATTTTCATTGGAGAAATGTTGGAGGGTATGGAGTCATCCAACCCACCAAGCCGTCTGAAGGCAATCCTGTATGGGGAAGTGGGTTTTTTTTTTAACGTTCAGTGTTTCATTATTATTTTACATATGTTGGAAGCTGCCCAGAGTAAGATGTGTGGGGTATAAATATTGAAATTATCATTATGGAATGGGACATCCCTATTTTCATCAGAAGTTATTTAAGTTAACATCTTACATTAAAAACCTGACAGTACCAAATTATCGAAGGCTTTTCACCAAAGCCAGACTAAACATCTTACCTTCTGCAGTGTTGGATGGCAGGTTGAGAGGAATTCCCTACCAGGACAGACTTTGCTCGTGTGCTTAAGACATCGATTCCATAAAACATATTTTGTTGCACTGTGCAAAATATGAGCAAGCCAGGGCTGAACTGATATTACCCTTGCTGGTACCTTTCCCGGAAAAATCAGAGGCTCACTATGTCAGGTTCCTATTGGAAGACCAGACAAATGCTAGACCATTAGCAGTGGCCAGGTTTTTATCAGTGGTTGCAAGAACCAATGATCCATATATTCTGAATGAAATGCTTGTTTAACCTGGAGGTAGGCTGTATGAATTGTGTATTGCTTTGTAACGATTTGTTGGGTTTCTGGACCGTAATAAAGGTTGATGATGATGATTTTCATCAGAGAAATGTTGGAGGGTATGTGAGGTAGCATGACACAAAAAAGAAAATTATTTAGAGGGATAAAGCAAACAAGAAAACATAGGCACTATTTCTTTGAGAGTTTTTGCAAAGACCTGCTGGAATTGATAGATTTCAAGGGGAGAAGCCAAACGGTACTGGTTTTTCAGTAGAGGAGAGGGAAAGAGAGAGATGGTCTTGCAATCTCAACTGGCTCCATCCCCTATAGCCTGTAGACGATGTTGTGGCCTGGCTTCCATCAGCTTCCCTCCAGTTATACACCTGCAACTTTCTGGATTCCTTAACTGTTCAGTTAAGGGTAAAGACTGCAATGTGGGTAAATGACTGCAGTTATCAGCTGTTCCAAACTACCATGAAAATAATTGGGAAGGGTGCATGTGATTTGCTCAGGGATGGCCCTCCAGATGTTGTTGGACTCCATCTCCCATCAGCCCCAGCCAACATAGCCAATGATCAGGGGAGTTGTAGTCCAATCAACAACAGGAAATCTACAGCTTCCTCACCGCTGCACTAACACTTTTAATCATACCAATGAATGAGTACACTTACAAAAGAGTGGTAAAACATAGTGGGAGGAAACAGCATTCCCAAAACATGGGTTCAAGAGGGAGGAGTAGCAGACACTTGCTATTCCTGTATCTCACCTGAAGATCCTTACACTTATGTCGCTGGATATGCCTGGCTCCAACTTAAGTGAGATGCTATCATATAAATATTTTTCCCAAACAATGGCCTTGTATTTAGGTCCCTTGTGAACTGTGCTTTGACTTCTAATACTGTCTGCACTACTCATTCAAACGCAGCTTCTTTCAGTGAGACAATACTCAGAAATACATAATGCAAGCCCTACTAATCTCAAACAGATCTTGCACTGGTTTCAGCACATGCCCACAACATCTGGAGCTGAGAAAGGTAGGAATTCCAGGTCACAAAAACAATACAGAGGTTCCATGTTCAAACTCCCACAATACCACTGATGTGCTCTAAAATCCCAATGGAAAATTTAAAAGTTTGAAGTTACAGAAGATTCTCAAAATGCATGTTTGCATTTATTCCATTTATTTCCTGTACTTTATGGTGTAGTAAAGTGGAGTGCTGTACTTAAATAGCAGGTATTCCTTTTAAAAGATTTTGTTTACCGGCAGAATCTATTAAGTATCTTGCAAAAGCTACAAGGCTTATATTCTCATACTGCTCTGAAAAGAGTCTCACATATAACTGATTGAATATCTTTTAATACTTGCATTTTTCCTACCAATTAACAAACCATTTACAAAACCTTCTTTGGCACCATGAGCTCAATTTTCTGCTAAAATGCTAGCTTTTTCATTTGGAATTTTGGGCACATCTTTCAATGAAGTGAATGCGAGATGAATCAAATGTGCCAGCCCTTGGCAAATTGGGGTCTAACTATCGGCACAGAGAAACATCACCAACATCCCTGGAGCTAGAGTTTCCTGTTGCCATCACCATTGCTGAACTTGCTGTTCCCTTGGGGCGCATATCACAAGAGCCACTGTTGTTAGAGCAGGCATAGGCAAACTCAGCCCTCCAGCTGTTTTGGGACTACAACTCCCATCATCCCTGACCACTGGTCCTGTTAGCTAGGGATGATGGGAGTTGTAGTCCCAAAACATCTGGAGGGCCAAGTTTGCCTATGCCTGGGTTAGAGTGTTGGACTAGGGCCTGAGTGCAGTGACAATCTCTCTACTTGTGATTCCAGCCTTTCAAACAGAGGGAAGTCCACTGTAAAGAAGGCAACAGGGACAACCTAAAAAGGAAGCTTGAATTGCCAGTCTTATTTGCACATGAAAATCTAGTTCCCATCACTAACAGCCAGTGACCCTTCTAACTCTCCATTAATATATTTGTTGCTCTTGGGCTCAGGACATTGGTCATAACATTATGTTTGCTGACTGGGAGAAGTTGTGGACCACCGGGATGAAATTTACGGCATGTAATGCCTTAAGAGAAAATATTATGAAGATGATCTATAGGTGGTACATAACCCCAGTCAAGCTTGCAAAGATTTACCATTTGCCTGACAATAAATGCTGGAAATGTAAGGAAAAGGAAGGCACATTCTTTCACCTCTGGTGGACGTGCCCGAAGATTAAGGCATTCTGGGAAATGATCTATAATGAACTGAAAAAGGTATTTAAATATACCTTCCCTAAGAAACCAGAGGCCTTTCTCTTGGGTATTGTCGGCCAAGGGGTGTTAAAGACGGATATAACTTTTTTTATGTATGCTACAACAGCAGCAAGAATACTCATTGCAAAGTACTGGAAGACACAAGATCTACCCACCCTGGAAGAATGGCAGATGAAGGTGATTGACTACATGGGCCTGGCAGAGATGACGAGCAGAATCCGAAACCAGGGAAGAGAAGCAGCGGAAGAAGAATGGAAAAAATTTAAGGACTATTTAAAGAAATATTACAAAATTAATGAAAGTTAAAATGATGTTGGATTAGAAAATAAATGGTTACTATTAGTAATGGATAAGATAAGGAGAATAAGTAAGATCAAACTAAATTAAAATAAGGGAAGATTTGCTGAATAAATGATTAGAAATTGGAATACAGAAAAGGGAGGCATGAGGAAGTCGGAGAAGTAAGGTATAAGAAAACAAGATCTGAAATTGTACTTGTTTTTTTTGTTTGTTTGTTGTGTTTATTGTATTGTATTGTTATGTTTTTGTTGTTATAAAAAAAAATCCTTTAATAAAAAAAATTAAAAATATATATATATATTTGTTGCTCTTTGCAAGTACTGAGATTTGGTTTCATTTTCCTGGCTGACGCCCACTTTCCCTGAAAACCATTCAGTACTTGGGGGTTTGACAGACATATAAAGATAAGAATTCCTGCACAGGAAACGACTCGTTATCAGACCTTCTGCCTTTCAACTGTTTCTTAATTCAATACTCCCACTTTGTCACTGTTTCATTCAATCTCTTTACTCTCCATAAAAATGTCTACCTGTCTATTACATTCATTTGTACAATTTGCAATGATAGGTTTAATTTACTCCAGATGTTGGCTGTGCTTTCAGGAAAATAGCTATGCCTTCAGATCCTTGTTTTCTCATAATTATGTGCCATTGTATCACAGTTCCATAACGATGTCTACTCGCAGTTTGTTTATCCAGTCAGCAGCTTGGAGGTTGCTGGGTTTTCTTCTTCTTAAATCACACAAAGGTTTTTGTATTTAAGCATTAACGACTTTGCCTCCAGTTCATTTTATATCAATGTTGTTTAGCAACAATATCTAAAAATGGAAGCAGCTAGTTATCAGATGCTGGGAGAAAAGCAACAGAAAACAGCTATTCCTCAATGTCCTCAATATAAGACACCCAATGAGGTTTAATATTTGATGGTGGTATTTTATTTAAAAAGCAAAGACAGTTGTGAGGGTCCATCAGGAGGAGAAGAAAGTTCACAGTTGGGCAGCCAGGATGTCACAGAAGACTGGGCAAGCTTCTGAGTTCTCCAGAGCACTTTTGACAGACCAGAGAACCAAGAAGTCTGATTTAGGCCAAGATATGTACTGTAGTATCTGCTAAGTGCTTCAGGCATCAGGTTATGCAAGATTAGGCTGGTTGTTGTAGCCATTAAGGTTGAAGGGCCATAGCTCAGTGGCAGAGTAACTGCCCCAAGCTCAATCCTCAGCATCTCCAGGTAGGCCAGGAGGCCCTATCTGAAGCCCTGGAGAACCGCTATCAGTCCGCGTGGGCAATACCAAGCTACATGGACCAATGGTCTGGTTCAGTATAAAGCAACTTCCTATATTCCTATTTAAACTAAGTTGTAAGATGAACTAACTGCAGGCTGAGTTAGTCGGTGCTAGGGGCTGTAGGCATCAGGTTACAGCAAGGATTCAAAGATAGGGAAGCAATGGTTGATCCCCTTTCTTGAAAACATGACTATTGCTGTTACCCAGATCTGTCTTATATTAATAGTCATTTGGGATGGAGTCATTATTAAAGAAGCAAGATGTAAGGAATCACAATTTGTCTTAGAAGAAAGTTCCTACAGGTGTTTGTAAAACATATTTGGAGTATTATTTTTTCACATGGATTTTAGTCCATGGCTGTTGTGATTTTGAAGATGAAACTCTGCAACAGGAATTACTCACTTGATTGACAAGGGATTTTTTCCCCTAATCAACAACCAGCTTTTTCTTTCTGCTGTTAACTTGTTGAACCTCAATAGCTTATTCTTCGGCCTACTTAGCAGGCACCTGTTACAAACAAGAATGTAAGTGAAGCCTCAGCCCACCAAGTCTCAAATCTTGCCTTTCACAGTGTGAACTTACAGTTGCTCTCTAGAGAAAATGTATAGCTGCATCAGGCATTCTGAAATTACTCCATAAATCACACCAGGTCCTGCCACTCACTCGTAGCTTCCAACAGGCTAGGGTTTCATGGCACTCTCAGCAAGAGGCTGTTTCCTTCCCTTCTTAGTCATGTGCTACTATTGATATTCTTGTCTTACTGTTATTAATCCTCTGTGAATTTGGAGAACATCTTGAACTCCAGATGAGGAGCCAATGGCCACTAGCCTTTTGGGAGAAACCATTCCTCTCTTCATGAAAGTGAATGACAACTCCCTGAGTAATCAAGCGAGAAGTTGTATTCACACTGTCAGCAATGTGACACCAGCTAGGAGGAAAAGTGAGACTTATGGGTACAGTAACTGCTTCGCCTCACAACCATTGGACCTTAAGAGTACTGTTTCTATAACCTTGGCAGAGGCATCAAAAGCCTCTGTGCAAGTCAACTGTGCGTAAAGTTCTAGACTTAAATAAATGTCATAATTTCCATGGGCAGTAAATCATGCTCTGGTTATATTTTCAGCAATGCAGTTCAGTTGTGGGCCAAAAGTATACATATAGCCTTTCCCTATTTTATTAGCAATGTGTCATATATTTAGTAGAAAGAACACTCTTGCTTTTGAAGTTTCCCCATACTCCTCTTGCATGAAACGCTCACGTTCACGAGAGCAATCCCTGAAATAAATGGGTTATCTGCTGAACCAGCACGTTTAGTCTGATTATTCCAGGGATTCCCAAACTGTATGCTGGAGTTGAAGTGTGCCTTGAATAATTGAGATGCCCTCTTGGCTACACTCACCTTCTATGCCTTTTGGAATGGATAAGACCCTTGTGGCACTGATCTAACTCATACTGATAAATGGTTAGTAACATCCTCCCAAGGGCAGAAGGAAGCTTACCCCAGAATTCTCAATCCAGCTAAGAAGTTCTGAAGAATCACCATTTCCCAGAACATATGAGCCCATCCATCCTTGATTCCTCACTGTCTGTGCATAAGGGACAGTGAGACACGGAAGCAAAGAAAACACATTTGCTCCATATTCGAGAATGACCCCGCCCATTGTTTTGGAAGCAGACTTTTCGAGCTAAAATTTTGTATTAATTATTATAATTAATTACTATCTTTATTTATATCCCACCTTTGCCCCAGAACTGGGACTCCAGGCAGCTCACAAAAAATTAAAAGAAACATGGATAAAACACAAAAAGCTAAAAAGTATATAAAAGATAATAGTTTAAAAGTAATTAAACTCGAATTAAAATGATTTGTAAAGTTTGTAAAATATAGTAAACAAGTTCAGTATAAACAAAAGCACAACACTATTAAAATCCCTTTTCTTATAAAGTCAGTTCCCCAAAGGCCACTGGAATAAAATGGTCTTCACATGTCAACAGAAGGACAAGGAGATAGCTAGTCTAGGAAGAGAGTTACAAGTCTGGGAACAGCCACTGAGAAGGTCCTCTCCTGCATCCTCACCAAACAGGCATGTGAGGTTGGCAGGACTGAGAGAAGGATGTCCCGCAAAGATCTCAAAGCCAGGTAGGTCTGTACTGACTGGACTTTGTCCATCACTTTTTCACTGCACCAGTCATGGACTATTGTGCATGGGGTACACTTCACACTAGCAGACCTTTTATCCCCCCCCCCCCGCCGCCGCCATGAATACACTATTTTGCAGTTTTCCAGCACTCTGTGTATGCATGAAGGTTAGCTCTCAAGACACAGGATTGCACCATCAGGCACCACTGGATTCCCTCTATTACTTGGTGCCTGTAGAGATCATTGCACGGTGGAGAAAGGTCTATCATTGATACAAGGAATCCTATCCAAAGCTAACTATGGAAAACCCAGTGTGCCTACTAATCTACCCAAAACTTTTTAAAACAATATCTGGCTATGGATGGAACTGAATGGCCAGGAAAGTGTAAGTATTGATTTGAAAAAGTCTCCCAGTGGTTTAGTCCTTGTAATCACTGGGAATGTATTTTAGGAGCCAAACAGCTACAAACTCCAGCAGGCAAAATACGATTGGAAACAAATTGTCAGCTATTGTTTCAGTCACCCGTTGACCATTATCACTTTTGATATTCATTAAAGTTATGTGTGAAGAAAATGATGGCTCAATTCTGTTTGGTGGCTTCAGAGGAGCAAGCCGGCTGCAGCTGAGTTAACAGCAGGCTGCAGAACTGTGCTTAGCTGTCAAACAGACTTAGCTTCATTTCATATTTATTGGCTAGCCAGTGAGCTAGCCAAAGCAGTGAGATGGATTTTTTTAAAAAAATAATGAAATCAATTGTACAGCAGGAGGATGGAAGCTTCCCCCCCCCCAATGCCACCTGAGCGCTGCACATCACTGGGAACTGTAATATCCAGCCTAATGATGTTATGGTGGACTCAAAAGCTTGGTCACTATTTTGTGGCATTTTGTATGGTCATAATGAAGGGACTTGGGGGGTTTCAAAATAGAAGTTTAGCCATTTGAGTGCTAATGTAATGGCTCCTTCCCATAGGAGCCAACCCAGGCACTTCAGTCATCATCCGAGACCCTTCTCTGTGTCCCATTTCCCAAAGAAGTGTAGATGGTGGAGACTAAATGGACTTTCTCTGTAACGGCGCCCTATCTTTGGAACACTTTCCCCAGGGAGGCACACTTGACACCAATTTTACTATCATTTCAGCACCAGAGAAAAACATTTCTATTGCCTAATGCTCATGGGAAAGTTTGGTCATCTTTTTGCTACAGTTACTCAATCCAAACTTTTGTTGTTGCAGTTTTACTGATATTACCTATTTTAAAATATGGTTTTATTATGTTTTACTGCATTACTTATATTTTTGGAGGGCTGAATTTGGCCTCAGGGCCTGAGGTGCCCCATCCCTGATCGCAAGCTCTCCATAAATTTCAAAAGGAGAGTTTAGCTAACACCTCGTCTTTTATAGGTCAAACATAATGCCATTATACTTAATTTAAAATATTTATAGACCACCTTTCTGAGTAAAATTCTCACAAGGTGGCTTACATAACAGCAGCTGTTTAGGGTGACAGCTTCAAAAACAGAATAAACAGAATAGAATCAAAAATATAATACAGTGCTTCCAAGCCACCCATGATACTAATACTGTGTGTGTGTTTGTGTGTACCGACCTCAGAGTCCTTTGCAGATTCCAGCAGATCCCTGCTCCTCTTCAGCAATGCTTAAGGATGGGGAAGACATTTGTTTGGTTCACATTTTAATGCAAATGCACCAACTCTCCCTCGCCAGACCAATATGCAAACCAAAACACAGCAATTCTTCAAAATAGGCACGTGCACTTCTATGAGATTCTCCAGCTAAAAGTTATTAAAATATCTAGATTAAGACGTACACACATATTAGTGAAATTAATGTATAAAAATGCTTTATATTAGGAGAAATCGCTGGTGGATCTGTGCCTAGAAAAATGTATATATTAGCCAAACGTTTTGCAAAAACCAGTATGAATTTTCCTGCAGGTTTTTTTTTTTAAATTGTAAACTGATGAGCCACACTGAAAAATGAAAGAATGAAAAGAACCAAAACAGAAAGATTCATCCATACCTAGCCATGCACCCAGTGCACCACTGCATTGGCAGTGTTCTGCTGTTATAATGGTTCTGCTGCCATTTCACGCCTCTGAATCAGTGGTAACAGAATGTCTGTGAACATCCTCAGTAGGTCAGTGCTGTGCAGGAGCACCAGATTGGCTCCACCAGTGCATCTTCCTTGCAGCAATCTCCCTGCCATTTTGATCTTCTAGCTATGCAGCAGTGACCCACCTTCCAGGATGCTAGCATAGTGACTCCACTCCACCAGTGAGTTGCTTCTGAGGCTACCATTATGTTTCTCCACTGCAGTCAAGCTTAGTAGCAATCTTATGCCCAACCAGCAAACAATGCTCCTGGATACAACTGCTCTATTAATAGAAAATGATATTACAGAATCGTAGATGCAAACCTGTGCTCTTCTTCTGATCTATGAGACCCAAGGAAAGTCCTGTTGGCCATGAATTCTCAACTGTAGATAAGCTCTCACCATGTGCCATGGAGCAAAAAGGAAACAGAGCCGCCTTGGTTTGCAAACACCAGAAATTTTTTTTATTATTTTTTTTATAAATATTTATTGGAATTTTCAAAAAATAAAGAAAAACAAAAAAAAAACCAATTAAAAACACATAAAATTTACATTTCTTACTGTCAATGACCAATTTCCTTGACTTCCCCACACCTCCCCTTCTTGTATTCCAGTTCCAATTTTTAGCTCAGCAAGATCTTGTCCCCAAAACTTTACCTTATTTTCTCTAATTCATTTTAGTTAACTAATTTTAACTTATAAACCTCAATCTTTATACATCATTACTTATTCTTAAAAATCTTTTTCTAAGGTCGGCCCCAATTCCCTTCCCCGAATTCCCCATTTTTATGTTAGTGGCAAAACAAAATTAAATGAAACAAAATATAATTGTGCACCCTTTGGATTCCCAAAGCCCCACCACCCCCTTTCCCGGTTTCGAACCCCAACCAAAGTCCATCAGTCCATCTGCAGTCAGCCTGGCGACCTCACGTCCGAGGCTCTTAATTCTCTCTCAATTCCTCTCTGCCGGTTTTTTTGATAGTCCTTTATAATGAACTCCAAATCTCGAAGAAGCTCTGTCCCAGTAAGGTCCATGTTTCTTCCAGCCAGGCCTCCATATTTAAAAGTGGAGCCAAAATCTTGTTTCTTACTTCTCTTAAGTCCAAATGTCCCAAAAGCTCCAGTTTCCACTTTAGCCAGGTTTGTATTCCATAGGTCTTCAGATCTCCACATAGGGAGATCTCTCCATTCTCCATTCTTCAATTCAAACCAGATTTTCATCATCCTGATCTTATTTTCCTTTATATCCATCTTAACCGGCCTCTGGCTCTCCTCAATCATCTGTGGCATTATAGCTCCTCCTTCTTTTTCCTTCAAATCATCATGTTCCTCTTTCATCACATTCTCAGATTTCTCAAATTTCTTTTCTTGTTCAGCTGCAAAAATTTTTAATTCAACTGCAAAACTTTCCTGTTCAGCTGCAAAGACTTGAGTCAAGTCCCTCCCAGGCTCAGTAACTTTATTTACTGTTCCATTCAGTATTGTAACATTTGTAGCCAAAACATCACTCTGTTCCTGCAACTTTCCCAAGAGAAAAAAGTCCTCTCCAGTTCAGCCGTGTTTTTCCACTTACAGCCATTTTTGTAATGTCCTAAACCCCCTCTAGAGGGATTCTAGTTTCTTAGTATCTTCCAGTTCCAACCAAAAAGTCAAATTAGCCTTTTCTTCTTTATTTTTAACAGTTTGTTACCAAATTGTAACGAATATAACCAGCAAAGACAACAGAAACAAAGTTCTCCTTTTTTCCCAACTTTGACAGCTAGTTTGACAGCTGTCAAAGTCTTTATGTCTCTTCCGCAGGCTCTCTCACCGATCGCTCCCGGGTCTTGGGGGAGGGGTGAATTCCGCTCTCAATGTTAGCTCTTACTTCCTCTTTACACCTTACCCGGTCGTACCTAATTCCCAAAAAAATTTCCCTTTTAAGTCCAATTTCCGTATTACTCACGGGTTGTTACTTTTAGTCCAAATGTTCAGAAAAAGAAGTCAGCGCTCTCCGTCCATGGCATGCGGCTTCACTCAGTAGGGGAAGCAGTCGACTCACAGCACCGCACCGCTCTCCGTCCCCCGTTCCGGAGCCTTTAAAAAGGCTCCTTCGCGGGTCGGGGGGGCGCAAATGGTGCCCGCTGAGTCACCAAGTCCACAGGCTTCAGCACCTGTGGTTTCTGAGGGTCCCCGCGTCGCCGCCGCGGCAGGACCCGACCCCTACTAAGCCGATTCCCTCCGGAGCTCGGAGGGAATCCGCCATTAGGCGATGGCGCTAACCCGGAAGTTCCCAAAAACCAGACATTTAAGACAAATACTGCCATTTCAGGCCAAACACTCGTCACATATGTTTCCTTTAAAGGACAAAAGTCAAGGGTTAGAGGAACTTTCAGGGGCTGGCATACACAGTGAGAAAGAGCAGAGATGGCAAAGACTCAGCTATATGAAAATGGAAAAGCAACCAAGTACTTAGTTACTCAGTAATTGCCATCAACCAGGTGCCCTCCAGATGTTCTGGACTATGACTCCCATCAGTCGCAACTGGCACAGTTGTGATGGCTGGGGCTGATGGGAGTTGTGGTCCAACATCTTTAGGTTGGTGAATGCTGGCTTAAATTGAAAGGGGCAGGGTTAGAAGGGTCTTAACCTTCTAAAGGTTAAGAAACGGGACGCGGGTGGCACTGTGGGTAAAACCTCAGCGCCCAGGACTTGCCGATCGCATGGTCGGTGGTTCGAATCCCCGCGGCAGGGTGCGCTCCCGTCGTTAGGTCCCAGCGCCTGCCAACCTAGCAGTTCGAAAGCACCTCCGGGTGCAAGTAGATAAATAGGGACCGCTTACCAGCGGGAAGGTAAATGGCGTTCCGTGTGCTGCGCTGGCTTGCCAGATGCAGCTTGTCACGCTGGCCACGTGACCCAGAAGTGTCTGCGGATAGCTGGCTCCCGGCCTATAGAGTGAGATGAGCGCACAACCCTAGAGTCTGGCAAGACTGGCCCATACGGGCAGGGGTACCTTTACCTTTACCTTTAACCTTCTAAAAAATAGTAGCTAAGGGAGCAGCAAAATGCAAGAAGGCCTCTCTCGTTGCCATTCAAGCCTGAAACGCATCGTATAACACACACTAACTGCTGTAACCTTTTTACTCAGTAGAATCCCCGCAATTCTCTTCTCTCTCTTGACATGCAAACAATATGAAGGCAAGGACTTCTCTGACAGCTGGTGCCTCCCAGACTCAGAATATTTCAAGATGCACTGATTTTTCGATACATAGTTATTTGAAATATTGAGGCTAAACACAAGCACTTGCTTGTTATTTTGCCTCTCATTTCAGTTGTTCTCATCTTATTTGTTCTCATCTTAATCAATTAGCCTCCTGATAGTGGGGGCAAATAGTGATTGAGCATTTGCAGGTGTCCGCATGCCTTCATCCAACATTTAGCTATTAGCCATCTGACCCACTTGGCAACGTAAGTTATACCCTGGCAAAACAGAATACATTGGTACCTCTGGATGCGAACGGGATCCGTTCCGGAGCCCCAATCGCATCCTGAAGCGAACATAAGATGCGACTGCACATCTGCGCATGCACGGGTCGCGTTTCGCCACTTCCACACATGTGCGTGATGTCATTTTGAGCATCTGTGCATGCACAAGCAGTGAAACCCAGAAGTAATGCACTCCGTTACTTCTGGGTCGCTGCGGAGCGCAATCCGAAAATAAAGCTGAAGTATATTCATCCCAAGGTATGACTATAATCTATACTTTTTTAGTCTGCTTAACTGCAGACACAAGAACTCAGAACTTTGCACTCACAGAAAACTGGGCCTGGGAAGGAACAACTTTGACACACACTATGGAACAGTTGTTTGGTTCAGTAGCAACAAACAGCAATAGTGCTTTACTTTAGTTGTTGCATGAAGACTTTGATCAGTAAAGCTGTACAATGTCATTATGTAAAGAAAGAAAGAGAAAGAAGGAAGGATCATGAACAGGTCATACAGTAGCTGATGCTCTTATATATCCAAATACACAAACCTAGAATACATTTTTCTATTTATTTAAGGAGCTGCCCCTTATTCCAGAACAGGGAGCTCTGAAATCAATCTTGTGAATTCTCTCCTTTTTCCCTGGAGTCCTGTGGTCCATCAATGCATTTAGATGAACAAAACAAGAGTGCCTGCTCAGGATTTCTTAACAGATAAGACATAAATTATCTGTTTTAAATGATTCCCAAGAATGGCTTCCTGGATCATATCAATGTCATCCGAGTCAAGAATTTGTAGAAAAATCCAAGCAACCGGCAGATGCTGGGTTACTAGTCACTGATTTACCATGAGTCTAACATTTCCACACCACTGTTCCTTAACATCATAATGTTGTGAACTATAATGAAAGCATTTTGTTTCCAAACACACTACAGCTTCATGAGGTTGTAGACATGTAGACATGTTGGCTGTGACCCAGGCTTTGCAAGGACACACTTTCTCCTGCTTTCTGGCTGCAGGTTCTTGACCATGGTGGCTGGTGCCCGCTGAGACTGGCAGGGCAGAAGGCAGAGAGACCAATGTTGGGTGGAGGCAGAACCAATGATAGGCAGAGCCACCTCCCAATTGGTTGTAAGTAAGAAGGCAGACATGTGGGGACTGGCTGAGGGCAGGCTGAGGTTGGTGCACAGTGCCCCATTTGCCCTTATGAACCAGCCCCCACTGGTTCTTGTCCATTGGAGGCTGCTTTCTCAAGCTCCTGAGATAGCCTGTCAGTTAGGCTTATTTTGGTCAGCAATGACTCAAAAACTCAATTGCATATGCTCAACAAATTGTGTGGCCCTCTTGATCAGAGGCTTTGCCCTCACCATATCCTGTATATTTGAAACTGTGGTCTGGCAACTATACATTTGGCATTGGTAGCTTCTTAGATGAATGAGGAGTGTAGCCTGTTAAAATGCACTTTCCTTGCATATGCATAAAAAAAGAAATTGGAATTAGGTCCACATTTCCAATGACTGCCAACACATTCTGTGGATTAATTCCCACTAAACCTAATTGTTGGGCTGTTTCAAACTCATCTAGCACCATTCACACAAAGTACAATACGAGAACCTTTGCCAAGACCCTTTCAAATTTGGGCCATTCCCCAAAAAATATCTATTGTGGTGCCTTGGACAGCAAAGTATATCCAACATCCATCCCCCTGAGCTATTTTGGCTTATTTTGTTTGGCTTGGCAAGGCTAAAGTATAAATCATGAATCAGGAGAAAACTTGCCAATCTGTATTTGGAGGAAACCATAATGGTAGGCAGTAAAACTTGTTGTTTGTCACTGCTCGTTCACTGAAAATGAATTTGTTCCTATGGTAACTGGTATTCCCATGTCCAATAGGATTAAGGTGCTGATGCAACATGACAATTAAGGACGTGAACAATGTTAAGGACATAAAACCAAGTGTGTATGTTACAGGATGGGACATAAAAAAGAAGATGTTATTACAATAATGGGAGACAAAGTAGACACCTTAATAAAGTAGACACCTTTTCTCTGTAAAAGTAGCAGCGACTGGTATACTCAAAATTTGTTCCCTAGGAAGATCAAGAATACATTTTACTTGGCCTGTCAACATACAGAACATTGTTTCAAAATGATGACAACTGACAGCCAAGTTATTTTAGGACAGCTTTCCCCAGTCTGGTGTCCTTCCCAACCGCCTGGTGTTTCTGGACTATGACTGACATCAATCCTGACCAATGGCAATGCTGGGTGGGAATAATGGGGACCTGGGAGTCCAAAATATATGGAGCATTCCAGGTGGAGAAAGACTGTTCAAAGCAGAGTTCCTGCAACTCATTTCATGTCACTTATGAAACAATTGTTGACAAGATGCAGTTTTCAGGTGGTGTCGTGCACATTAGTAATTAGATCCCTATTAAAAACTTTAAACATTTCTCACTTTCAGTTGCGCCAATGTTAAAAAGCAGGCCTAGGTAAGCACGGCCACCCCAGGCATGAATTGGCAACGTGTTTAGTCACACTTTTTCAAGAGAGTGCCATTTTGGCACTACATATATGTTGCTGCCTTGTCAAGGACTACCTTGAGTGTGGGGTGGTGGTAACACCATCTACAGTGGTACCTCGGGTTGCAGACACTTCAGGTTACAGATGCTTCAGGCTACAGACTCCCCTAACCCAGAAATAGTACCTCGAGTTAAGAACTTTGCTTCAGGATGAGAACAGAAATTGTGCAGCAGCAGCAGGAGGCCCCATTAGCTAAAGTGGTACCTCAGGTTAAGAACAGTTTCAGCTTAAGAACGGACCTCCAGAATGAATTAAGTTCTTAACCTGAGGTACCACTGTATAAGATCTCTTTAAGATTCTACATATGTGGCAATTAGGAAAGGAACCGGCTCACATTTCCATGCTTTTAAAAAGGTGATTTACACATGCACATGCCCTTCACACCCAACGCAAAACACATAGACATTGTACTCGGGTATCTTTGTGGCGTGAGAAACTGCCCACAATCTCTGGAAAACTCATTAAAATGGTTGCTTATGTTCCTCTCCAACTAAAAAGGAAAACTCTGTTTACTGCCAAGATTAGGTTGTTAAAAATTTCAGTGGATTTCTTCTTCCTCCTCCTGCTTTTGATTACTCGTAAGTTTTTGTAGTGTAAAAGTAAATTGCAGTAACTGCATAAATTCAAGGAGCTTTTCGTTTGTAGCACTGAAATTTTATCACAGGCCATTTACCTTCCTATCATCATTCCTGTATATGGAAATGGTTGAAAAAGATACAGTATGTTAATGAATCCTGCCAACTTTCAGCTCTTCTCTTTGTTTGTCCCAGCCTTCTCTATGCCAGCTTTACAATCACCTCCTGCCAGATTTGAGCTTTGAAAATTAACATATTTTGTATATGACATATGTTTGAAATTAGCAGGAAATGCAGCCAAGAGCTAGAAATTAACCACAAAAAAGTTTTTATCAAACATTTGGGAGACAGAAAAGAATTTTGTTGGCTTCAAACATTAGGACACACTATTGTCTATTAAATTAATTCAATATGTATCACTTAGAAACTGACAGCATAATGTTGCCTGCCTGCCCGCCTGCATCTGTTCCTCTATTTAAGATAAAATTATACATTTGTGTGCATGAGAGCTCTCTGTGGGTGTACACACACACACACACACACACACACACACACACACACACACCATGCCTGGTGCATCTTTTCCATTTCTCTAATTACATGTGCCACATCTTAGGAACTGTCTTTGCTTGGTATAAAGCCATTTTGCAATGGTGATTCAGGTCTTGCTGTCCATCATGGTTGGTTCATTCATGAGGCAAGCTGAGACAATTGTCTTCAGTGGTGGGTGTGGGAGAGAGTGGTGAGTTGAGCCTTGCACCTCCTTGCCTGGGATTTGTCCACTGATCTTCATGGTATTCAATTCATAGTTCATAATCAAATTGTCAGATGAATGTTAATGCATCATCCTAAGCCTGCACTGGACGCGGGTGGCGCTGTGGGTAAAACCTCAGCGCCTAGGACTTGCCGATCGCATGGTCGGCGGTTCGAATCCCCGCGGTGGGGTGAGCTCCTGTCGTTTGGTCCCAGCTCCTGCCCACCTAGCAGTTCGAAAGCACCCCTAAGTGCAAGTAGATAAATAGGTACCGCTTTATAGCGGGAAGGTAAACGGCGTTTCCGTGTGCTGCGCTGGTGCTGGCTCGCCAGAGCAGCTTCGTCACGCTGGCCACGTGACCCGGAAGTGTCTCCGGGCAGCGCTGGCCCCCGGCCTCTTAAGTGAGATGGGCGCACAACCCTAGAGTTGGACACGACTGGCCCGTACGGGCAGGGGTACCTTTACCTTTTTAAGCCTGCACTATTGACAATGGGGAGAAAATAAGTGCCAAGTGGAAAGGATTTTTGTTTTTTTCTAAAACGAATATTAAAATGCAACATCCTTTTTAATAATATTGGGGGTGAGGGTGCAAACCCCTTACGCACCCAGACTTGGAAGACAGGAACCGTGTTTAGTGGAAAGATCAGAGCACAATTTAGTGTGTGATACTGGCACGAATAAGTGCTGACAAGGGAATTCTCTGAATCCTCCTAGCACCTGAAATTTAAGCAGCATGTTTAGCAACAAATATATTTCTTTCCCTCCCAGAAGTATATAGCCACTCACTTTTCATTTTTGCTAATGTATCGCAGCGCTTGCTAGTACATTATGCAAACTGTAGTTTACTTCCTGAACTTAAATGGAAAACTGATTTTTTGGCTTCCATTCATTCAGCTCCCTTTGCTGCTCAGGGAAAGTCATCTTTTCACACGGAGCCTCAGTCTAGGCAAATGCGACCACAACAGTTGCCACACACGTGCTGCATGATTCATTCGCCCAGAGCCTACTTCAAATCGTTATAATTTCAGCATTACATCACGCCTGTCATTTCTGAAGCCTGTTTTCCTTTCTGGTTTTTCCTGCTCTTACCCTCAGCCAGCCTGCTAAAATATGCTGGAATGCCTATGTTTTGATGCTCTGATTCCTGTCTTGCTATTACAGTAGATTCAAGATGGGTCTTGGGCAAGGTATGAAAAGCAGAATAAAATTACAGCCGATGATGGCCCAGATTCATAAACAAGAATATTATTTACTTCTGCCCCAATATAGTTCATACTGAAATTATTTAAATTTCTGATTCAGATGCTGCACTAAAATAGTGACAACCAGCTGAGGTTTTGCTAGAAATGAATAGTTATGTGCTCATTCTATGCTATGTCAGCCATGGAACATCTCCAGCAGCTTACAGTGAGGTCCATAAAACTGCAAAGAGTAAGTATGTGCAGATCTACATCAAATATCATTGAGTCTCACAGTCTGAAATTCAGTAAAATCGGACTTTCTTTTCCAGCATAGCTGTGAGGAGGCAACTGGAAGCTTTCAATTTAACCACAAGTTATTATTTTGACCCAAGCTAGAACTGTTGTTAATCTTCGCTATGGTTTAAGAAAATAAGCCAAGACAAACCATAGTTTGAAGCTGGCTTGCATCCCTAAACCATAATTAAGACTGACCACAGTTTGTCTGGTTTGGGGTATAATGAAGCCAGTTGACATGCCTGAGGCTCATTCACATATTGCAAAGCCATAGTTTAGTGTTATACCTAAATGAAGCCAATCTGGTGATTTCCTTCACCTAAACGAGATTCACAGAGTCTCACACATAGGAGTCAATTCATTAGAGTAATTTAATTGTTGCTATTATAAAGGACACATGAAGAGGTGAAAAATTATGGGACCATATGGCTTAACACAGCCCATATCACTGATGTGTCTGGCAGCCACACCCTCCCACAGTTCATCCATTTGGTGTGCATGAGAAGGGTCTCCACATGTATAGTAATGCACATGTGCAAAGCTCCTCCACACAGAGGAGATCCTGAGCCAATCAGGTATGTGGATAGAGCCCCTTCTCATGTGCATCGACTGCATGGGTGGTGGGGAACATGAGTGCCTGGTGTGTTGGTGGGAGATGGGTCCCTCTCACACATTATTTGATTGCATGAGAGGATCATCTGCACTGGCTTTCACTGAACAAAATTCAAAATGTCCTAAACATGGACACCACTGAGAATGAGCTATAGACTGTTGAAATGGAATACTCAGGATGAAACGGTTAAATCTGCTATGATTAAATGGGCACAAGATGTTGGACTTAACATTATGTTTGCTGACTGGGAACAGTTGTGGACCACAGGTATGAAATTTACGGCATGTAATGCCTTAAGAGAGAATATTATGAAAATGATATATAGGTGGTACATGACACCAGGCAAGCTTGCAAAAATATATCATTTGCCCGATAACAAATGTTGGAAATGTAAAGAAAATGAAGGTACATTCTTTCACCTTTGGTGGACGTGCCCAAAGATTAAGGCTTTCTGGGAAATGATCTATAATGAAATGAAAAAGGTATTTAAATATACCTTCCTGAAGAAACCAGAGGCCTTTCTCCTGGGCATGGTTGGCCAATTGGTGCCAAAGAAGGATAGAACTTTCTTTATGTATGCAACAACAGCAGCAAGAATACTCATCGCAAAGTACTGGAAGACACAAGATTTACCCACCCTGGAAGAGTGGCAGATGAAGGTGATGGACTATATGGAATTGGCGGAAATGACTGGCAGAATCCGAGACCAGGGAGAAGAGTTGGTGGAAGAAGATTGGAAGAAATTTAAAGACTATTTGCAGAAACACTGTAAAATTAATGAATGTTAAAATGATGTTGGATTGAAAATAAGTGGCATTAGCAACAAAGTTAATAAGAATATGCAAAAATGGATTGATAATGGATGAAAATATAGAGTTATAATATGTTAAGATATAGAGTTAAGATAAATGAAAGAGGGTAAGGATTTGTTGATTTAATTATGTAAATGGGAACACAAAAAGGGGAGGTGTGAGGAGGTCAAGGAAACAAGCTAATGAGTTTAAAGATACAAAAAATGGATTTGTTTTTAATTCTCTCTTATCTATTCGGGGTTTTTTTTGCATTTTGTATTTTTATTTTTATTTTTATTTTTTATTTTTTCTATTTTATGTATTTTTGTACATTTTTATTACTTCTTTCTTTTTATATGTTTTCTTTTTATTCTGTAAACCTTTGTTTTTTGTAAAATCTCAATAAATATTTTATTAAAAAAAAAAATGAGCTATAGACTATGGTGCAAGCCACACCAAAGCCTCCTTCATTTGTGAGACATTGCTGTGCCGGTATTTTCCTCAAATGCAATTGCTGCTCCAGGGAGCTACAAGACTGTATCTCAGGCATAGGCAAACTCGGCCCTCCAGATGTTTTGGGACGACTCCCATCATCCTTAGCTAACAGGACCAGTGGTCAGGGATGATGGGAGTTGAAGTCTCAAAACATCTGGAGGGCCGAGTTTGCCTATGCCTGCTGTATCTCATTGTTTATAATGCAGTTTCATACTGCAAGCCATTGGGAAATGCAGTAAAGAGTGGGAGGTTCTTAAATCATATGTGTTGTCTTATCTTTCTTGATCTTGCAATGCTGTGCTACACATCCCTGTAATTAGTTGCAAATTGGGCTTCTGGTGGGGGGATGTTTGAAAGGTCAATTCCTTTCTTTGATTTAGGTAAACATATGCCCACCTGAATTGATGCTTTTGAATTATGGTGCTGGAGGAGACTCTTGAGAGTCCCATGGACTGCAAGAAGATCAAACCTCTCCATTCTGAAGGAAATCAGCCCTAAGTGCTCACTGGAAGGACAGATCCTGAAGCTGAGGCTCCAGTACTTTGGCCACCTCATGAGAAGAGAAGACTCCCTGGAAAAGACTTGGATGTTGGGAAAGATGGAGGGCCCAAGGAGAAGGGGACGACAGAGGACGAGATGGTTGGACAGTGTTCTCGAAGCTACCAGCATGAGTTTGACCAAACTGCAGGAGGCAGTGGAAAACAGGAGTGCCTGGCGTGCTCTGGTCCATGGGGTCACGAAGAGTCGGACACAACTAAACAACAACAACATGCGCACCTGTGCAGTCATTTGCATATAAAGTTAGTGTGCCTTTGCCCCCTTTTTTCTTAAAGCTGAACACATAACTATTATATAGTAAATACACATTAAATAAAGCTAATTGAAATCTCTGCCTTTTGCTTAATAGTAGGGTATTGATTGGAGTTGGACAGAGAGTGGTGTGTTACAGTGTTCTTTTTCTCACTTTTTGCAACTGCACCAGCTAGATGATGCATGGTCAAAGACTGTTGCACATTAATCGCGACTCACCACAATTTGCAGAGCAGGCAGTATTTTCAATGTGTGATGTATGACCATACAGAACTGTGCAGAATAGGATGCATTTTAAAGGGGACACACATGCCCAAACAAGGAAGGAAGAAATCACCGATATCCCTCCAGCTCCATTTTGAAAAATGAAGGTTTCAGGGAAAGAACCCTCCTGCTAGGTGGCTTTCCAGTGTTGACAATAAAATGAAGGATCAAACTTCATTCCCACAGACTCACTCCCACTCATAACAATATGCCATAGTTATTATAGCACATGGCTGGTTCACATGAAAATCACAAATGTGCAAGGACAATAAAATAAGTAAAATGAGACCAAAAAATTCAAGCGCTAAAGGGCTAGTACTAGTAGCATTACTATACGTTGGGACCTGCACCATGTGACTCATGGGTAGCAGTTAGGGAGAAATTGGGTTCAGTTTGCCTTTAAAGAACAGTCTACCTAATTCACATTTTCCTAAACAATACGAGAACTAAAACAGTAATCCTTTAAAATTTGCACTTCTCTGAATTTTTCAATGCACTTTTCCAGCATTTTGTCTACAAAAATGCATATACTGGGGTAAAGTTGGCATAAAAATGCATAAATCAGTGAAAACAACATACAAAAATGCATTATATTACGGCAAATTCCTTTGCAAAAATGTATAAATAGACCAAATAACATACGAAACATAAGAAACTCATATTAATATCCTGATGAATTTTCATGAGGACTTTTTTAAAAATTGCAAACTGATGTGAAAATGTGGAGAACTGACCTTAAGATTGGAAAGATGAGAAACAGAGAAAAACCAAAATGGGCAGATTCTCTCATCCTTACTGATGAGCAAGAAATAGGCTGCAGTACCATAAAATAATGCTAATGTTGATCAGACTAGTATCATCAGCTTGTCCCAGAATGTCTTGGCTAAGGAGCAAATCTTGGCCAAGAAACAGAAGCCAAGGAAACATTTTCTGCTGTACAGGTTACCATAGCTCACAGAATCAAACCATAGGTGAATTGTCTATAGTTAAATGCATTGTGGTCTAGGATAAATGGCAATAATAGGGAGGTGCAATGGGAAAAGTACAGCTGAGGAAGTCAAAGTGATTAGTAATTTAAGCAGTTTGGGAAGAGGAGTGGCATCTTCCAGGAAAAGCATTTTCAGCAGAATCATTCAGTCACTGGCAGAGGTAGCTCCTTCTTAGAAATACCTTTCTTCCTAAAAAAGTGACATTTCTTGGAACAGTTTCAAAATGTGATGGATCAACACCAGTGCAATGGTAGAGCGTGCTGATATTTAATGGCTACAGAGATTCTTTTTAGTGCCACCACTTCCCTAGCCAGAGAATCCTTTAGCCTGAGTGGAAGAATTTCTAATAAAATTAAGTTACAGATAGCTTACATGAATGTAGAGGCTTCTTTCTTTTATAAACCATTGACATTAGTGCCCTCTAATCTGGCATTTTTCCCAGCTCGAAAGCTGCTAATAGCACTTTATTTCTTTTGCTATTCCATTTTTTTTTTGGTGTTCATAATATCTAGCACACTGATGTGTGGGGAAAACATCGGCCTATAAAAATGTCCTGATCTTATCTTAGCTAATGAATTAAATCTAGGGGTCACTGTGAGAATGCCATATTTAATAGAGGTCTTAAAGCACTGCACTAAATAAATACCTTTCATCTTGGTAACCCTATGACCTAAATTTTTAATTGCTGGAATAAGCGGCTTCTGCTTTAAATGGATTCGGCAGAGATGTGAAGCTGCTGTTAGGTTACTTAGTACAAACGCTCACTGATGTGCAGACTGGAAGATCCTGGGTGCATGCATAATCAATAATGCATCTTGCAAGTCTGGCAGAGTTCAATTGCCATATCTATTAGACCTTGACTTCTAGTATCGTCCTTTAAAATAATTAGCCAGCCATTCTGGGGCAAAATGTATGGTACATTAACAAAGTGGTGGCATAGCATGTAAAAGCTGTTTACCACCGCGCCTCCAGAACCGTGACCCAATGGTCCATTGTTACTCATTGCTACTTGTAACTCCATGTTCGGGGTGGGGGCAGGATGAAGAAATTGCAAAGTTTTCACTGCTAGTATCTTCTCCATATTATATTATTATTCATTTCATTTTATGAATCACTTCCCATGGAGCACCCCAAAGCAATTTCACAATACAATAAAAAGTAAAACAGTTGCATATATAAAAACAATCGAAAATCGCTGCATATATAGAAGCAATTAAAAGAATTACTTATATACAAACAACATCAGTTACTCAAGAGTTGTGGTGTGATATTTCATTTCCTTAAAATGTTTATCTCCCATCAATGGTTACCAGCAACTGTTCAGCAAACTTGAGCAGGCCCATAAATCATCAGGTGTCTTCCCAATATGGTGGGATTATTGTCTTTCAATAGTAATCATTTCAAGATTTTCAGCACAAATCTAAAATCACCATATGCCAATGTTATATAAATTGATGACCACCTTTGTGCCCCCTTCCGGTGTTGCAAATTCTCTATTTGTGACACTGGCCACCCAGTATCTAAATCCCAAACAGTACTATCCTGCTAATTAGCCTGGGATTGTGACGATCTAGAACAGCTCACTAACGGGGAAGGGGACTGCGCATGCCTGATGTACACATGACCACTAGCTATGTTCCAGCTTGCACACATTTAGTATTAGTGTAAAAGGGCCCTGAACCTGTACAGTTGGATGTGCTTAGGAGCACTTTGCACAACTGGGAACCTCGTTGCAAACAGGTTTTCACTGGAACACAGAGACCTGATGTTGACGTGATGAAGCATGGCCTACAAATTAGAGGAATAAAATAATACAACTACAAAATAAATATAAAAAGCAATGTAAAACAATTAAGCAAAAAGGAACCAATATAAAACCAGAGTGAAACATTGATACAGAAATCCATTTAAACCAGCAGCAAGTTGAGTAACTCAGTAATGAGTATCAGCACAGCTAAACCCAGATAAAAATAATTAATTTTCAAGCCATTAATGATGGAGCCAAATATTTACATACCTTAGGAGAGTTTCCACAAATATGAGGCCACCAACAAGAAGACCCTGCCTCTACTGCCTGACAATATCATTGCTCTTCATTGTGGGCTGTGTGCAGGGCCTCTGAGTGAGGCTGACCTTAAGGCGCAGGCAGGTTCATATTGCTGCAAGCAGTCCTTCAGACAACCTGCCCCCAAACCATTTTGCTTTTTAGCCCATGGAAGGTCTGTGGTTTGTATCAAACTTAGTTTGATACCCAGAGTAGATGCCCTGAAATTAGTTCATTTCCATCCATTTCAGTTCTGGAAATTAATGGAAATGATGTAATTTGGATACAACTGTGTGCGCACCAAAGAGCATGTACATACCTCAAATTATTTTGAACCTTTTCAGCACCAAAGATGTCTTGCTGTAACCTCTGAGTCTTGCACAAACAGAAATCAAGGCAGAAGTTTCTTTGTGGAACAGAAGGGTAATTTTCCAACTGGACTTATATGGTGTACCACCAACAGCATTATCAAACCAGCTGTAGTGTGTGCAGAGCTTCTCATTTTTATTCATGTACGCCAACCTCCTGCAAATATAGCAGAAACAGAATGTAAAAATAAGTTAATGCTCAAAGCCAAACCTGCTAAAATTAGTTAACCAAATTACATTAAACTCTCCATCTGCTTGTTACAGTATCCTGACAACGACAGCAGCAAAGCAAATTTGCTGACTGGTTTATTGAGTGTGCCACTTGTTCAAAATAGAAAATTAAAACAAAGTTCTCCCCTGCAGTACATATTATTTGTACCCTAATGCTACATTTATACAAATACTGTTTTCTTGGAATGGCTGCATATTTATTCATCATGGTTTTTTCCAAGCTGACTTCTAAAGCTTCCCCTACTCCCCACAGTAATGCAGCAATTATCATTTTAATCATAATAATTTATGTTGTTTATCGTGAACAACTATAAAACACAGCTTTCTTTCTATTTTACCTTTGGGCCCCATCAACTGATGCTGAGAAATTTCATTTCCCAAGCTGAATAGACCATCACACCTTTATTTGTACTAAAAGCTCTGGCAAAAAAAGGGGGGAGCATTTCCCCACATACCTACAGAAAAATCTTACAAGACTGAAACCATCAGTGAGAGAGTAGCACTCTTAGAGATTCTGCTAGCTTTATATTTAAGCATTAAGGCTGTAAAGCTAGTCAAACTGACCTGGCGGTTTGAAGTTAATGGGACTTACTTTTGAGTAGGCCTGCACATGCGACACTGTAATGTTGAATACATTAATCCTCATATTGTTTAAATAACCCTGGAAGACAATAGCCTGGATCCAAAAATGATCAAACAAAATACATGGTTGCATGCAACTAGTGTCATGCTCTACACCAGGCATGGCCAAACATGGCCCTCCATCACCCCTGATCCTGTTAGCTAGGAATTATGGGAGTTGTAGTCCCAAAACAGCTGGAGGGCCAAGTTTGGCCATGCCTGCTCTACACAATCACTCATTGTCAGTTATATAAATTGATATTCCTGCTTGTACAGAGGTGCTTCCACATTTATCCAGTGTAGGGCTGCTGTGGGTTACATTGCATTCGTCTTTGCTTGCCTGGACTGTAGATGGTTTGCTGAACTTATCCACAGGCAACGGCAGCCAATGCTGGAATGCATGCAGTAAAGGTAGAACTTAAGATTTGTTCGTTTCCTCCTAGTATATATGGGCAGGTGGAAATAAGCATGCACACAAAGTCCTTAGTACTTTGGCAAAGCAGGTACTGGATTGAGAAGTCTCTCCTAGTTTCATGATCCTCAGTGTGTGTGCTGGTCCCGTGGGTTACTCAAGAGGCAAGGTCCAAGTCTGGTACGTGGTCAAAGGTGCAACGTGGAGGCAGTCCGTAGTAGCTGAAGCTGGGTACAGGGCAGGGAGTCGGGTGAAGTCAGGGACAGGCATGCAAGCAGGGAGCCAGGGCGGGTCAGGAGCTCAGGTAAGCAGGACAGGGTTCAGGCAGGAACTAGCAACCAACAATGTTGCTCCTGCAACTTGGGACTGGGGCTGGCCGGCTTTTATCTGCCCCGAGGCATAGGGCATCCCCGATCCTCTGGTAACTCGCCTCTCCTGGCCTGGAGGTGAGCACTCCTCCTGTGGGAACTTAGTTCCCTCCGCCTCTCTGCCCTGAGCCTCTGCAGCTCAGGAGAGGCTGGAGGGTTACCGGACCCAGAGGCAACCCCAACTTCCTCTGACGGGGCTGAGAGTGGAGCACCTGCAGGCAATGGGTCCTCCATCGCTTCAGGAGCCAGAGCAGACTCAGCTGGTGCCTGCACCTGAGGATCCAGCACAGGTGAGGACCCTTCAGGCTCATGCCCCAGCCCCGGCTCAGCGGGTTCTGGAGGCGGGGACTCCTGTGCAGGCTGGGATTCCTCAGGTTCAGCATCTGAGTCCGAATCCCAGGCCATCACAGTGTGCTAGTAATAATAATAATTTATCTACGTCCATTCATCCAAAGATCTCAGGGCGGTTCACAAGATAAAAATACAGGATTAAAGCACAAAATAAATAGTTAAACCTGGGAAAAACAAAACTCCCCTCTTCCATAAACACTTTTAAAAGGCCGTAGAACATTTTTGCCTGGCTCCTAAAGATGTATAATGAAGGCGCCAGGGAACCCTCAAAACAGGGAGCCACTGCAGAAAAGGCTCGTTCTCATTTTTGACACCCTCCAGACCTCACGTGGAGGAGGCCCATGAAGAAGGGCCTCAGATTATGATCACAGGCTATGGTTCGGTTTATTTGGGGAGATGCAGTCCTTGAGGTATTGTGGCACACTAATAAATACATATTGTCAATGATTTCTGCTGGATTTGGGTTCATTGGGGATGTGAAGTGGCTTTATATGCAAGTAGATACATGCATATGGGGCCCTTCTGTTGGGGGTGGGGGGAATCCTGGCCGCATCATACACATAGGAGCACTTCACAGAACTGACACAATTACAGTGGGGTGGTGGTAATTAGGGATATACACATTAGGGTTTGTGTGGACCTCTCAGTTAATTGCCTGTTTATCAGTCAATGGCTAAGCCAATTCTTTCAGCAACATATATTTCCATGGGAGTATATTATAGAGCAGTGTTTTGTAATCTGGTGCTCTCCAGATGTTTTGGACTACAACTCCCATAAGACCAAACCAGAATGGCTGTGCTGACTGGAGCTGAAGACTTAAAAATAGAAATTGTAAGAGTTCCATTTCAATTGTGTAACCCTGAAGACAACAACGAAGTATTGAGCATAGCTGTCAATTTACAGATTTGAAAATAAGGGACCAGCAGCCAAAATAAGGGACCTGCAGCCTCACCTGTTCCAGGCACTCCAGTCTTCCTGTCCTCCTGCAGGTTGGTCAAACTCATGCTGGCAGCTTCGAGAACACTGTCCAACCAACTTTGTAACCAGAGGTTCAACTGAATAAAATCTGAATCAGATGCACCACAAGGCCTATGCAGCCTCAACTTAAGATGGCTCCCCGGCCTGGCTTTGCACTGCAAAGTTTGCAGCAGCACGTGCAACAAAATGGTGTCCAGCATTCAAAAACCCCCTCAGCTTGCATTAACTAGCCACACACAAGGCATGCAAGCTCCACCCCCCAGTCGTTCTTAGACTTCTTATTGGGTGAGCAACACAGCTAAGCAACACAGTTGGAGCCTCTCTCCTCCCTGGCCGGCAGGCAGGGAGGGAGAGGAGCTGCTTTCTTTGAAATTTAAGGGACATAATTTAAGGGACATTTAAGGGACATCCACCAATAAGGGACAGCAGTGGGACATGGCGCTGGAATAAGGGACTGTCCCTTCAAATAAGGGGCACTTGACAGCTATGGTATTGAGTAGATGTTTAATATAATATATAATAAGTGCACCCTGAGAATCTTATTGAAGAGAATTAGTCTTCAGGAGGGAAGAAGACCCTGATCTCTACCCCTCTCTTACCTCAGCACATAATGATCAGCTACAGACCACTAATGAAGTTTATGAGGATTATTGCCTATAATCCCTAGTGTAAAATTAGTTTGGTAAGCAGTTATCAATTTCCTTTGGAAAAGACCCATAGCTTTGTGGTAAAGTCTCACACACTAAAGGTTGGTTTCTCCAGACAGGGATGGTGGGGAAAAACCTCTCTCCTGAAACCACAGAGATTTACTGCCCATCAGTGCAGACACGAACAAGCTAGGTGGATCTTTGGTCTGACTTGCTATAAGGCCAGGGTCCCAAAACTGTGGGTTTCATGGTTTGCCTGTTAAGAACAGTGACTGTCAACAGTGGGCTCAGCATATTAAATGTTCATGTTGATTTTTTCAGTGCTTCTTTTAATTTTTATTGCTTCTTTTATTTCTTGTATGATATTTATTCATGATTGTGTTCAATATTGTATTTTATGGAATTCAAATTGTAAAGCAAAAAAATACAATATTAAAAAATAAAAGAAGCACTAAATATATAATTAAAAACCATACAGCATTTACCCATTACAATTGCTACAACAGGCAGAAAAATCATTAAGTCTTGGCCCTCCAAGACTCTTGACAATTTTCAAGTGGTCCATGGTGGATGGGAGTTTGGGAACCACTGGCGTAAGTTATCTTCCTATAATGTTCCTAATTGTCTAGCTAGCTTTTCATAGCAGGATGTTGCATTGACATGAAACTACAAATTGGTGCTGATATGGTATTCCTTGTATATAATTTGGTAGGGGGGAAAATCCAGTATGCATCTGCACAAGGGGTTTATTTTGCTCATATGGGATCTGTTTTGACTCAAGACTGCAATTATCCCTTGCTTATTTGGATGACAGCATTGGGAATGGAAGCAGAAGATAAAGACATTTTCCAGAGGAAGGTAGTCTCTTGCTGCAAAGGCAAAGAGTTTTGTGGTACTGCACCAAATTGATTATGGCATTAAGCTTTTGTGGGCTGCAGTCCGCTTTATCAGATGCATGAAGTGGCCTCCTCAGTTGCAGGTGTGTGTGAATCTTCTGCTGAAAATAGCCTCATCCCACCAAAGCTGGCATTTACCCTCCCTGGTAAAACTTATGGACATATAGAGCTATTCTGGGAACTGTTGGGAGGATCAAGAGAAAAAACCATGAAGTTCCAAGAATCATATGTGGTTTCCCTTGTCTGTTGGAGAAGTATGCTGAAAGAGCCACAAATTATTATTCGAAAACCAAAGTGGGATTGCAAGTTACATTACGGGCTTCCACAAAATAATATACAATTCCATCTTAGTGCTTGTCAGAAAGCATACACACATACAAAATGGTTTCCAAAATGTTTTTAAATACCTTGCTCAGATTTTGGTTGGGTAACAGGCAATTTCATACACAATTGCGTATTATAAGGTATTGGCCAAAATCCAAAGATTCACAAAACAATTTCTGAATGCCCTTATGGTTTCTTGAACAAGCTCTATGACATAAAGCAAACTGCTTTTGAAACTTTCAAAAGTTGCCGTTCAAAGGGGATTGGGGTATCCATAATTCTACTGGGCATGTCCTAGCTGACCTCAAGCAACTCTTTGGATCTCTGCCATTGATTATAATCTAGATGGAGTTACTGTAGGTATAACTAAAACCACTGAGGCCAATGCACTTAGTGAGCTGAATTCTGTACAGTGATTGTGATGACTGAATATATATCAACAGTCATAAAACCCTCATTTCTTGCAAACCATGGGAAATGTGCTTTTGTAAGAAAATGTCTTCATACAACCTGTATATTTTATGTACAAACAAGGTTTTGAGGGTATGTGTGTGGCTATATTCTGTTTCAATTTCAAACTGAGTGCAGCTGCAGTAAATTTAGTTGTGTTAGAATATGCAGTGGGCCTCTTTCCTTCTAAAGAAAAGTACTGCCTGATCCTAACCATATTTAGTTGGAAGCAACTTGTATTAATTTCAGCAACATTTAAATCCCAATTAAGTACAGTCAGAACTGTAGCCTTAATTTTACATTTGGACAGAGTTCTTTTTGGAGTAGCTTTATGGCAAAACAGATCGTGTCCAACGTCATGCCACCTGCATAAACAACTTTCTCCGTACAGCTTGCCCTGAAAGATCTTTCCCAGGCTCCACAGAGGAGAACAATGTTGCTATTTCCTTTCCAGTACAATAGAAGCCAATGCAGAACCAAGGAGTAAAACTCAAGGTGATAGTTTAAGCTGGACACTTACTACAAAGTCTTGGAAATAACTTTTTTTTTGCAGAAAACAAGTTTGTGGATATGCATGTAATATTGGCAAGATAATAATATAGAAATCCCAGCACTGCTGTTTCTGCTTCAAATTGTATCAGCAATTACATAGAACACAGAAAGGAACAATTGCCATACAGTAATACTTAAACAACAGCCAGAACTTCCTGTCTTACATTGTCTTGCAGTTATTTCCTACCAAAATAGAACTAAGCAATGCTATTGTTCCAAAAATGACAAACCCTCAACTGTTTGAGAAGACCTAAATCTTTTTTTGTTTAGTGTACATTTCTTCTTCTACAGTAGTCACCAAATTTCCCTCATCCATTATCCCACCACTGAAGCTGCCAATTATTCCAATAGTTTAGAAAAAGTATATAAGTAGCAGTTAATATGTTTCATACTAAGTTCTAGTGCTTTAAAAAAAATTTGAAAAATCAGAAAAGAAATAGTTTTGGGTTTAATATAATGTACTAATGGCTTGTATCAAATGTAGCACTAAATCACTCATTTTGTCACTCATTTCTACTAGCACAATGCAACTTTCCCCATCTCTCCTCTTCTCCCTCCCACCTTTAAATATGTTCTGGGGTTTCTCCCAGCCCTTTGGAGCATATTTGGGGAGGGGGAAAGTTCCTTTGTGCAAGCATAAATCCTCATGGAACAAGGGCAGTGGACGGCACCTGTATACAGGTGACTCCCAGCTTACATGGGTTATTTTCTGGGTATAACGCCTAAAGCCATGATTGTGTATAGTCAAAACACACTGGGTTCAATGGTGGGTGAGATTACCAGAGTCTTTTTTCCTGGATGCCTACCTCCTTTCTGCTCCCCTTTTAATGTTTTAAAAAACTTTTTTGCCAAGCACGTAAAGCTGAATGTACACAAGTTACATGTACACAAGACGTGAACTACTTGTATTTTAGAAATTGGACCTACAACAAAATGTTGTGCTGTGCCTCCTGTGTGCTGCAACACTCATGTTCTCCATACCCTGGTCTTCTTTCTGCATTGCTCCTCCTTACCCCACCTTCTCCTGCCTCTTTGCTTCCTCTTCCCACATAAACAACTGTTTCCCCATTAATTGTTTGCAAAGTGTTTCATAGAATCATAGACTTAGAAGGGACCACAAGCGTCATCTTGTCCAACCCCCTTTTGCCCAATGTGGGGCTTGAAGCCACCACCCTGATATTAAAAGTCTCATGCTTTACCGACTGAGCTATGTTGAGCAGGATATGCATGCTACACAACATGGATAACTAACTCACTTCCACATTTGCACTGAGCTACTTTCCTCTCAAATGTTGCTCTAGTTCTGTATTCTTGTAGTAAGACAGCTCCTTGCAGGCCTTGCACATCTATTTTGAGTTCTGAGTAGGTAACTCCTGGGCCCCACTGGGCAAGGCAGGTTCTTCTTATACTGTAAGCTATTTGTTCATGCCTAAATCAGTTTCAGATCTCTTTGAGCCCTGGGAGCAATTTGATCCAAGTGTGTTTTGTGGTCACTGACCAGGGCTAAAAAAGTGGTGCCCTCCTCTTCAGTGTTGGTGCTTGGATTGGGGTCAAAACACCTGATATAAGTGCTTATTGATGATTCTTTAAAAATCCCAATAGGGTGGGTTTTTTTACATATATTAAAGGACTGTATTGGGCAAAATAAGCTGGGCTCCTGAGAACGTTGGTAAGATCATTTACCCCAAACCTCTGCAGCTATTGTTGTTGCACTTGGAACCATTAATAATAAGTGGGGAAAGTTGTGTTTCTGATTACGTTTCATCGTATGCCAAGGCAGCTGCTGGTGCGGTAGCAATCTGCAGCAAATTAGATGGCAGTTAAAGTGAGATTTTCCACAATCAAGAACAAAGCAGGGCCAGTTAGTATAAGGACAGCTTGTTCTTGTTTCTAATGTGCTTAAAAACTTGCTGTGCATAATTTGAAACAGCTCCTGTGCAAGGATGCTGACTTTGGTTTCTGTGGTCTAGAGCTAAATCAAAACCAAATGGAGGAGGTTGAAGAAGAAGATGACAAATTAGATACTGACATCTTCTGCTCTGGCTACAGGGATTATTCTTCTTTTTCATTCTGACTATTGATTTAAAAGTTAATTTCCCACAATATTAAAATACTTAATGGAAGACAGATGACTGAAACCTGGAATCCCCAGCCAGCTAGTTGCTGAAGGAAAGCTCAGACAAACTACTCTGTACATCCAATACAAATTATTTAAAGATGTAATAAACTGTTATGGAAAAAGTTGTTGAGCGCCTCCTTAATGCTTGGTTGAATAAAACACTGAGAGCTTCAAGCGAAACATTTCTCCATCCACCAACTGGACAAAATGAAAGCAATATGTAGCCCAAAGACTGGGACTCTTTGACCTGATACTTTTCTCACTCAGCAAGGCAGTAGAGTCAATGTCAATGGTATGGAAGCATGGCTCTTTTCTGCAGGACCTACAGCTCTGTGCTGTCCTTATCTTCAAAGGTATAAGAGGAGAGATGGAGAACCTATGGTCCTCCAGATGTTGTTGGACTTCACCTCTCATCAGCCCTGGCCGCCATAGTCAATGGTCACGAAAAATGGAAGTTGCAGTTCAACATATTCTGCATCTTGTGTGTACAGAAAGACCACACAAACAAATGCACACAAACAGTCCTTCAGATGCAAACTGCAGCTGTTGTGAGCCAATTTTCTATTATACACTCCCATACCACCATGTTACTAGACTGCTGATTGTATAAGAGTCTTATTACTGTTGTTGCATATATTGGTAATAACTTCTTGGGTCGATGGTTGTGTTTGAGTCTACGAAGGGATGCCTTTTAAGCTGGTCTAGAAAATCTCATCTGAATGCACCAGGTTAGCAGTTTGACCCTCAAAATATAAGAGTTGATTTTCAGCTTATCAGTCTTGTACACACAGGTTTAAAACTGTAGTTTGCATGCAAAAACAATATTGCCCAACTCATGATACTCCAATAAAGCTTCATTGCTCAAAGGCAGCCTTTGCTTTTCTCATCCTGATGACTACCAGATATTTTGGCCTACGATTCCCATTGGCTCCAGCCAGCATGACCCGGAACCTCAATGGTCATCTGCCAAGGCAGGATATCCACTGCTGCAGCATCCCTGTTAGGTGTCTAGCCACCCCCTATGTAAAACCACTAATGAATGGAAGTCCACTGTCTTCTAAAGCACTCTGCTGCTCCACTCTCAAGCAGTTTGAAACATTTTTTCATATTTCTTGTAATTTGAACCACTGGCTCTGGTCCTACCTCTGGAGAAACAGGAAACACCCCCCTCCCCACCCACATCTATGTGACAACTTTTCAAATATTTGAAGATGGCTAGTGTATCACCTTTTACTCATTTGCTCTTCAGGCTCAAACATGCCGAACTCCCTCCTCTCACAAGAAAGTTCACAAGAACTTCCTTGTCACTCTCTTATGGACACACCCCAATTTGCCAATATCTTTCTTAAGGTGAACACAGCACTCAAGCTAAGTTCTGAATAATGTAATCGAGCTTGAAGGCAGCACAGAAGACCATAATCCTTTTACTGATGCTTTTGCAATTTTGGTCACATGTTTCACTTCCCTTTTCAGAAATACACAAACAATTTTGATGGGATCCGCTTCTTTTTTATGAAGAGGACCCAAGATCACAGATCATTTCTCTCCTCAGTGAAATGCTACCCCTTTTTGATATATTGGACAAACCTGACAGCATCAGTTATGGAATCTGTGGCACCTGTCATCTCGAATGGAAGAAATTTCAATGCAAGTATTATTGAAAGTCTGGTATTTGAATTCTCACTTTCCCTAAGACAAAGAACTTTTTCAAGTTTGGATAAGCTGAATGAAGTCAGAGACTTAACCACAGTATACACTTTCTTCTTCCCGTTGTGGATTATCTGTCCACAGCTGTGCCACAATAATGCATCTTTTTCACTCATGAGACCTTCAGAGCAATATAACATTTGCTGGTATCGTGTCTCAAGGACCAAATTAGCAAAAAAGAATTCTCTGAACCACCATTAATAATTCATAAATAAAATTTACGAGAGACTCATTACAGCAGGAGTGAGGAAACATTTTCAGCCCAGCGACCACATTCCCTTCTAGGCAGCCCCCTCAAGGCCCACATGCTAATGGCGGGCAGAGCCAGAGGCCAAAATGGGTGGGGGAACAAACATAAATGTTACCTTTGTACAGTGGAATAGTTTCAACATTTGTTCACGCACCTCTTTCTACACCCCACAGAGAGGCAAGCGGGAAGTCTCACCGTGGTCCAAGGACACATTCTAGTCAAGCAAAAACACTTGTGCTGCAAGGCCTAGCCAGGGAGGGTTTTGGCCAGACGCCTTGGGGGCCACATTCACCCCCAAGTCTGATGTTCCTCACCCCCGATTTAGGAACAAAAACAGGACCTGAAGGGAAATGTTTCTGTGTTCAGCTCTCCTGTCCAGGATGCTGCATTCCCCATCCCACCCTTTTCCCCTTCTTAAGCGCAAAATATGGTCTGAAGCTCAACATCAAAAAAACGAAGATCATGGCCACTGGTCCCATCACCTCCTGGAAAATAGAAGGGGAAGAAATGGAGGCAGTGAGAGATTTTACTTTCTTGGGCTCCATGATCACTGCAGATGGTGACACCAGCCACGAAATTAAAAGACGCCTGCTTCTTGGGACAAAAGTGATGACAAACCTAGACAGCATCTTAAAAAGTAGAGACATCACCTTGCCAACAAAGGTCTGTACAGTAAAGCTATGGTTTTCCCAGTCGTGATGTATGGAAGTGAGAGCTGGACCATAAAGAAGGCTGATCGCCAAAGAATTGATGCTTTTGAATTATGGTGCTGGAGGAGACTCTTGAGAGTCCCATGGACTGCAAGAAGATCAAACCTCTCCATTCTTAAGGAAACCAGCCCTGAGTGCTCAATGGAAGGACAGATCCTGAAGCTGAGACTCCAATACTTTGGCCACCTCATGAGAAGAGAAGACTCCCTGGAAAAGGCCCTGATGTTGGGAAAGATGGAGGGCACAAGGAGAAGGGGACGACAGATGGTTGGACAGTGTTCTCGAAGCTACCAGCATGAGTTTGACCAAACTGTGGGAGGCAGTGGCGGACAGGAGTGCCTGGCATGCTCTTGTCCATGGGGTCATAAAGAGTCGGACACGACTAAACAACTAAACACAACAAAGCACTGAACATTCTCAGTGTTTTTAAGGTTTTAGGGTTTTCCCTGAGCATAGCCAAGCTTCAAATTAGCTCCTAATTGATTCATTTACTGTAAGCTTTTCTCCCTCTCTCATAGCACTAGAGCTCATGCTCTTTAAAGAAGAGCAATTTGCCATTTCTCTAAAGTGATGGTCACTTTGGTGTCAGATATAAAAAGTGTCATGGCTATGGTGGGAGCTGAGATTACACATGCAGAATCAATTTCCAAAAAGCTCTTGTTCGTGGTTCTTCCTGTTTTAGCCATGTGCTTATGAAAGATAACAGCTTCTAAAGAAGTGTGACACTTTAATACAGTTCTTAATACTTCATAAATATTATGGTGCAATTAGCTGGCATTTAAAAGACTGTATGGTGTCAAGTTGGATCTCAATGAAGTCTAGTGTTAAGCATATGTGATACAACTTAACTTTTCACTCTTTGAATTCTTTCTCAGTCCAGGATGAGCGGTTGGCTGAAAGTGCTTTCATCATATTATTACTGCAGTGCTGTGGCATAAAACATTAATTGTGTAATAGCACCATAAATTATTGAAAACTGACCCCCTTTCCCCCAAACCTGAAAAACTATGAATGAATACTGAATGACGGCAGTGTCTCCAAAACCAAGGGAGAGGAGAGACTTAGGGATTGAATGTCTCGCCGAGTGAAATTGACTTTGCCAGCATGAGTCTTAAGAGCCACACCAGCCAAACTAAGCAAAATCAACCCATTAACATTGAGAGAGACCTTGGAGTGGATACAAAAGAGCACCATATTTATTCCACCTCTCAAAAGATTAGCACAGCAGTCACTGTAGCTACAGTGTGGTTTTGTGGTTACGCTTGCCCTGCACTCCAGTACACAGCAGGGTGTTCAAAGAACTCCTGCCCACCCTGGTTTTTAACATACCAACTTCTACCCTATTTCTGACATCTTGGCAACCTTATGTCAAGTTCAGTGTGGAACGGCCTATGACTGAGAATGTAGAGCCACGGAGCAGTTAGAGAGCTGAGGAGAGAAAGGTTCGGTGCCCTGGCAGTCAAAGCTACTTGTCATTTACCTGTTCCAGAAACTTTCTAAAATCTCAGTACAGTGGTACCTCGGGTTAAGAACTTAATTTGTTCTGGAGGTCCGTTCTTAACCTGAAACTGTTCTTAACCTGAGGTACCACTTTAGCTAATGGGACCTCCCACTGCTGCCGCGCCACCGCCACACAATTTCTGTTCTCATCCTGAAGCAAAGTTCTTAACCCGAGGTACTATTTCTGGGTTAGCGGAGTCTGTAACCTGAAGCACCTGTAACCTGAAGCGTATGTAATCCGAGGTAACACTGTAATTGTTTGTGTGTGTGTGTGTGTGAGAGAGAGAGAGAGAGAGAGAGAGAGAGAGAAGGCAAGTTTAAATGAAATCTCCCACAAATTCAGAATTTAAATGGGAATTAGCTTTCCAATATTTGTTGTGGAGCTAAAGGTACAAAAATGACAATTACATGGCATAGGGTGAAATGTATAAGAGCCCCAAGTTATTGGGAATGGGAAGGCAGAATGGGTGTTCATCTTAGCAGCAATGTAGCTAGCTTGCAGTGAGCATGGGCAGATAGGAGGGCTCCAGGGAGGAGAAAGATCTTGCCCACTGCAAAGGTCATGTGAATCCAACCTCATTCACTAGCGGAATGGGTCTTTCCTGTCCTCTCCTTCCTCCCAACTACCAGAATATATTGTGGGGGGGGGTATGTGGAGTGGCCAAGGAAGATGTGGTCCCATTCCATGGGCACATACTATGTTTCCCCCCCCAAAAAAAAATCCTTTCACTGTCACTAATGATAGGACCAGTGTTGGAAAGTCCCTGTGAGAAGCTGTTTATATGATCACTTTTGTCCATAATATTTTCTCATGTCTGAGATAGGAAGGGGTGCTATGAAGCAGAAAGTAGCAAGCAGACTTTTCCAGCTCTGGATAAGCTCGCTATGTGGACAAGTATGTGGCCTGCTCAACTGAACCGAGGCTACAGAAATGACTTTCCTGCAATCATTTCAAGCCCAGCATGATGGCCTCTTCCAGGAGTGAGGAACCGCCCTCCTCTCCTGGACCCCCCCCTTCCATTCTATGGCAACTTCTACTGGTACATCCAACATTTCTCAGATGAAAAATAGGGACTTTTCTCACCCCCACTAGGGCTGCCATACATCCATATTTTCCCAGACATTACCAGGATCTCAAAGGCGGAATTGACATCTGGGGAGACAAAGGTGGCATCTTTGTCAAGTCAATTGGAAAAGCACAGGTTTGGGGGCATTTTTGAAGAAGAAGAAAAAAGGCTCAACAACTTTTGGTTTTCCTAAAAAAAGAAAAAGAAAAAGCTCAACCACCTTTAGGCTGTCCTGGCAACAAATAAGTGAAAATCCCCAGCCATTGGATGGGGCTGAGGTTTAATATGCCAATTATTGCAGCGGAAGCAGGAGGGGAGCGAGAAGAAACTCTGATGCCTGGGCTAAATGGAGAATAAGGCACTAAGTGGGATATCAAAAGCCATCTAATTACAAGTTATTAAATTGCAGTTAAATCAGAAAGTAATTATTCTTTTTTTAAAAAAATAATAATTCTGAGCTTCATTATATTTGTGACATAGCTGTATCGTGTTCCCAGTCTTTGCAAGTCCTTCATCTTCCTACTTTGCACCGGCCCTTTAATGAAACCCACATCAGTTGCATTTGAAACATGAAATGTAAAAGAAGCATCCAAATTAATTATGCAGCTCTCGGCTCTGTACCAGACAGTGAGCTGCAATCATTCTTTGACTTCTAGAAAGGACAGGGACATATAATACCTTTTAAAATGCTTTCCAAAGAAAAGAGAGAGAGAAGTCCTGTTACAAAACATTATTTTACCTCAGCAGATGGTTTGAAGAGATGCCTTTTTTATTTAAAAATGGGGGGGGGAGGGAGACTGTTTCCTTTCATATGCTGACTTGAGTGATTTTAGTTCTTATTACTGTCATCTGTTAGCGGCAGGGGGAAAAATTGAAAGCATGTGATTTTCCATACGGCAGGAACATCAGCACGAAGCCAATCTCAGAGGCTCACAAGTTTAATTTACTGTGTAAAAATATGCAGTAGAATGAAGCCCGCTGACTCTTAGGCTCCTCATTTCAAACAACTTCATTTCTGTGCTGAAATCCTCTATGGCTCTTAGTCATATTGTGCCTCAAATAAATAAAGCCATGAATTGAAGGGTTGATCAAAGGTGGGCTGATTGAAAGGCCTGCCTGGAAAGTCAGATGTAGCGTCGGTGCTCTGCTAGATCCACTTGAAGGTTCAAAAGGCTCTTCCTTCCTTGCAGGGCAGCAGTAATATTTTGCTTCTGTCGTGGGGCATGGACATTTATCTCAGTGGGTGGGAACTAGCAAATTGTCTTCATTCGCCGCTTGAAAGGTGTGCTGAAGCTTGATGAAGAACCAATGCCCTTTTGCCCCAAAGATTTTGTTCCAGCTGTCTCGGCCTTATTTAGGACCCTAGAACGCTCTCACTCACTTGACAGAGCCAGTTAACCACATTCTTTTGATCTGCACAATTGGCACCTACAGAACTAAAGCAGTGTGGATCCCAATTCCGAAACAACGAAACAAAACCAGATACTTGCAAATCTATGGGTAGCAAGTGCTGAATTTGATTTGGTTTAATATTAACAATAACAACAAATATCACCAGTCCAGCCATGAGGCAGGTGAGACTACTGTTTTAGGTTGCAGAAGCTCCTGAGGCAGCACCCCCATTGTCCCACCTGCCCCGACACCTCCACCAACAACGTAGAAGCACTGCTGCTGTTGGTGCCGATTTTGGGCACCCCAAATTGGTGTGATCTTACCCCGAACAGGCACTGATGGGAGTGCTGCTTCTCCACCAGTGGCAGATGGGACAGGGCATGTGGTGGTGGCAGAGCAGGAGGCAGCAGGAGCCAGAGAGGGGGTGGAAGGAGTGGCAGCCACAGTAGGGCAAGGCTGACAGGAAAACATTAAAAACAACATTCCTACCAATGTAATAATATTTTTTTTTAAACCCACAATAACATTTAAGTACCAAAAAAGTACGTAAAAAATTGCTACAGAACCTATGTATCCAACAGATCACAGAGTTCTGCAGGGGAGTGCATCCTGCAGATACCATCATCATTGGATCGCAGATCACATTTGCCTCCACTGACTGAACTCCAAAACTTATGTAAGCCATGATTTCCAGACTGCCTGAGGTTCATAGTTTTGTCTCATAGAAGTCTTGGAATGCACAGGATACATTATTTTTTGCTGTTCAGTTAGCAGATCCCTTCAAAAACCATGATCAAATTTGTGTACACAGATGTACTCTCAGATTTTTTAATTGTTTTGTTGTCATTCCATTTTAAAATCATCAAGACCCACAAGGATCTATGACTAGGATCAATGTTTCCATGTTGCTGGTAAGTCCCAATTATTTGATTTTGTGCAGCCTATCAACATAAACTTTACTTTGATGCTTATTTTGCAGGAGCCCATGCAAAATCATGCAACTTGAGAATGAAACATTTTAATTTGACTGAATTTGACTTTTGCACAGGCACCATGGGAAAACAAAGTGTGAGTGTGTGCATCTGAACCACAGGCTGAAAGAGGTTGACCAAGGATCTTACATCCAGCAAAGCTGAATGTTGGAAGATTCAGGGCAGAGAAAAGAAACTACTTCTTTACGCAGTGCATAGTTAAACTATGGAACTCCCTCACACGAGAAAGCAGTGGTGGCCACAATCCTGGATGGCTTTAAAAGAGGATTAGACAAATACTGTGGAGGGAGGAGAAGGCTAACAGTGGCTATCAGCCATGAAAGCTCAGGTCTGCCTCCCGTCACTGTAGGCAGAAATGTTTCTGAATACCAGTTTCTGGAAGCTGCAGGAGAGGAAAGTGCTTTTGCACTCCAGTACTTCTTACAGACTTCCCACAGGCCGCTGAGAGAACAAGATGCTGGACTAAATTAAGGTCACCAGATTTTTTAAAAAGAATCCAGAGACACTTCTTTTTGTTTTTGAAAAGAGAAAAGAAAAGTTCTTTTTTAAAAAAAATTTAAAAAATTAAGAAGTAATGTCCTCTCTTTTGTGGTCTCCTCTGTTGCGTGGCCTTCCTCTGGGCCCCAACCTGCTCTCTTGGAGCGCTGGCTGCCGTGGAGTAGGCTCGGATCAGGCCTGGGCTCAGCCATGTGTCCTTGCCCTCCCAGTGCTCTTCTCCCTCTCGTATTCAAATGGCACGGCAAGGTCAGGGCTCCCCTCTTTTTTCTCCTTCCTCTTTCTCTCTCTTCCTTCTCCTCTCCTCTTCCCTGCGTCGGCCCCGGAGCGCCACTGGGCAGTCAGCTGGGTGGCCGGGTGCTCTTGCTCCCAGCTCAATTTGGGTCACAGGGGGGTCAGCGGTTCCCCCAGTTGACACGGTGGGTGTCCCCAGTTCCCCCTTGGCAGCAGCAGTCTCAGCAGCCCAGAGCCAGCCTGGTAGCACAGTTGGCTCTGGCGGGCTTCAGGAGCTGCTGCTTGCTGCCGTGGCATCCGCCATTTTGCCTCACCAGTAGTCCCCATATGATGTGTCTTGTGCCGTTGAACCAATCACACAACATTCATTCCCTACTAATAAATCTACAGCACTTAAAATATACATCCGGGGACATTCCGGGGATGGATTTTGTCCGGGGACAGATTTGTAAATCTGGGGACTGTCCCCGGGAAATGGGGATGTCTGGTAACCATAGACTAAATGGGCCATTGATCTGATCCAGCACAATCATCTTATGTTCTATTTTGTCATACCCTGATTGTTGACTTCCTGTATGCATCTTTTTGGCTACTGTGGGAAAGATGCTGGTCTGATCCACCACAGCAATTACAAAGCAGAGTTAAAGGGAAGAGCGTATTTTCATTTACACTGCAATAGGCTAGCTGTATGTTGGAACTAATATGAGCCAACAAAGGTGGAAGAACTCTAGAGCTGCCAACTGGACACTGGCAAAATAAGGAACACGCTGTTAGAGGATGCAAAAGGGTCTTGCAATTAAATCAGATCTTTTGAAGGCACTTGCCTTTTATTACCCAAGCACTTAAGCTTTCCTTTCAGGGATTAATTTTCCCCCCTGGTTTTAGTAGAGCCAAATTAATTATTTTACTGCTTATCTTCAATCTACACCTCAAGGTCAGTGAATGTCTGTCAGCATTCAGCTGGGTAAATGATCCTTTATTCATAAGACTGCAACCCTGCTGAAGCCTTTTCTTAGGATGTCTAGTCTATTAATCCGGTTGCTAATTGACTCTTTAATGATGCAGTGAGAAAGCAAAGAAAATCTGAAGTTCTGAAAGGACACTGAGAAAAGCATGGCGGCTAAGCCAGCCTCACTACACAGTGATGAAATAGATTTCTATAAAAAGAAAATCAAGAGGCTCAAAGCGGATGCAAAGCTCCTGAGCAAGTGTGCATTCTTCTCAGCTCTCAGAGCCAGTTTCCACATCTGATTTTTGGAGACTCGGGGAAATGTTCTGTGTTTACAGGGTTAAATGCGATGTGATCAAATGGTAACACCTTTTGTCACCTCTTATGGAACTAGACAAGAGAATTAGAGCTGCACATTACTACTCAATGCATGGACCAGGGTATGCAAAGTCAGAAACAGCATTGGTCTCCAAAACGTACCATGTGGCCCAACCTCAACCCAGCTCTTAAAACTACAATAGCAAAATGACCTTTTTTTCTTCAATTAAGTATTTGAAACATACAACATGCAGACATGAACATAGCTTACAGGGGGTGTAATACATTTGATACTGATGAACCCTCAAGAATACAAGCAACAATGCGAGCCATAGTTTTAATTGTAGAGATGTATAACCAATATAGCTTTCTGGATCAGGCTAATGGTCCAATCTACTCCTCCATCCTCTTCTCACAGTTGCCAACCAGATGCCTGTGGAAGACCCTCAGGCAGGAGTCAAGGTCAAGAATAGTTCCCCCTGCAGTGGGCTCGAGCAACTGGTTTTCAGAAGCATTACTGCTTCCAGCTGGGGAGGCAGAGCATAGTCACCATGGCTGGCGGACGCTGGTCGCCTTTTCCTCCCTAACTTTGCCCAAGCATCTTTGAAAGCCATCTAAGTTGGTGACCATCCCTGGATCCCGTGGGAGCGACTTCATAGTTTAACTATGTGCTGTGTGAAGAAGTTCTTTCTTTAATTTCTTCCAACATTATATGTCCATAAGTTCTAAGGTTCTTATCTCTATTCACTTTTTTCATGCCACACATAATTTTATAAGCTTCTCTCGTGCTGCCTCTTACTTGCCTTTTCTCTAAACTAAAAAGTCTCAAAAGCTGTGACCTTTCTTCATATGTGAGTCACTCCATCTCCTCTATCATTTTGGTGGCCCTTTTCTGAATCTTTCCCAGCTCTTCGAAATCCTTTTTGAGGTGAGGCAGTATCACTAGGATATGCCTAACTTATTCCGTACGTTAAGAGTAGTGCCTTTGGCTTCTTGAACTACATGATTTGTTCAGTTAAAGGGTTGAGCTGACATGCTTCTGTTTGAAAACACAATTAATTCAGAGCAACAAGTTGGATATTCCGGTTGCTTTTGACTACTTTTATAGAAGTGCTATTTAAATTATTCCTCCACTTCTGGAAATTTACATTGATTAGAATGCCCATTTGATTTAAAAAGATTCCCCTCTTCTACTTTCTCACTTGCATGAATGACATTCACAAGTGACACATTCCAGGCTAAAAGGAAGTTTTGACAGTCAGTTGGGAGGGGAGGGGTCCTTTTAATGTGACTTAAAACCTGGGAGTGCTAACATGCCATGTTATGCGACAAAGGCATTCTTTGTACAGTTGGCCATTCATCTGCTAGAGCTATGACACACTATGAGGATTGTGTTATAAATGATGCTGAAGAATCTATGGAAGGATTAAACAGCGTTTCTTCCATACCACCCACAGTTTCCACCACTCATTGTTGCACAGAAGAAAGGGAAAGGAAACCAACAGAAACCAATTATATGTCTGGGACAGATCAAACTGGTCCTTCCTTTGAATCCAGCTTGCTAGCTTCTACTGCCTAGTATTTGTTCCTGCGTCCGCTTCTGTAGTGCCATTCTATTAAAACCCAGACCGCCGCCACCGCCCCACCCCATAAGGGACTACTTTTACTTCCAAGCCAGAACCCACACAGTTGCTTCCCCCCTTTTGCAGGATGCTAGTAATGGTAAGGCACTGACACAGTTAAACCACCCACAAACACTCCACAAATATTTGTTTATTGGAAAGTAAAATGTGGAGAGGGCTCCAGGACTGAAATGTGTCTCATTAACAAGAGGCTTGAAAGTGCTGTGGTTGAACTCTGGCAAAGGCTCCTAGTAGTACAATACTGAAGTGTTTGGGAAGTCATCAACCAGTCCTTTTAAGATCAAAAACACATGATATAACCACAAGCTGCACTTTATGAAATCTGAAACTGTAGCATGAAGAGTGGCCTAATTTAATCCATGTGGTCCTCTGCGTTTGAAGTTAATAGACCTATTCTTGCTGTGTGGGAATGCAATATGGCCTTTAATGAAATGATAGCCATGCCTTGCCAAATCATTTATCCTTGGGGACTAATTCTATTTGTACTTACGCTAGAGATAATTCATGGATTCCATAAGGTCTTCTTGTCTCTCTCACACACATTATGAAGAGATAATGAATTTCAGTCTTCAAAAATTTTCCTACCTTCAGGGGTAATGGTAAGAGCAGAATCTGATTGGGCCCACATGTGTACCACAGTTCTTAGTAGCGAGGGGCAAAACAAAGTCACAGGCCAGGAGAGAACTTTGCATTTCAGCCACACCACCAGCTTTTTGTTCCTCTACTACTATTCAAGTAAGCCACCTCATAAAAGTGTTTATAAATTCTGTTTAATTGGCTGGCTTTATGGTGTTTTCTCATCCCCCCCACCACCACCCCCGCAATCCCAGTATCTTTCCCCCTTGAGAATCTCATGGCTCAGGAACACAGCAGATAATTAGATTACCAGCTCAGGTATTTGAGCTTTACAGCAGACCTCACAAACCATATACTGTGGCTTTTTAAGAGACCTAATTCAAACAGTAAAAAGCCTCTGCACAGTCTGTTTCTTTTACCCATCCATAACCAGACTTTTCTTTAGATAAGCCAGACCTGCATAACATGTGACCCATTGTGCTGAAACACAGTCCTGTATGACGGCTTCTGGCTTCATTGCATCAGAAGCGGTTTAGTCCTGCTGGCCCCATGACCCCGAAAGCTGTCTGTGGACAAATGCCGGCTTCCTTGGCCAGAAAGTGAGATGAGCGCTGCAACCCCATAGTCGCCTTTGACTGGACTTAACCGTCCAGGGGTCCTTTACCTTTACCTTAACTTATGACAGCTCACCATACATGACCTCTCCTTTTTGCTTATTTTCCAAAATATCAATCATGATAATTCGGAATTTCTCAAGAGAAATAGCAGAGAACGATTAATTGTATAAAATAGAGCAGAAAGGGGCATCCTGTTAATACTAATCAGCAAAACCAAAATTCCCCCCCCCCCCCAAAATTGCTTCTGGCCTGGCAGTGTCTTCCTGGTCACATTGCTTCAGCACTTTCAAGAGATTTACGTCTCTTTTCAAGCCTTTATTCATGCCCTCTAGACATCATATGGGTACATGTGATTAAAGATGGAATAAAATTTCATACTCCAACAGATGTTCAAAGAAATATAATCAGTGTGATCACTCAAGAAAGATGCAGCTAAGAGACTGACACCTTTCTCCAGCAAATGCAGATCAGGTGCAGAGTTACAGGTGGTGTACATCCATATGGAAAGCATCTGGGGCCTGATTCAAATAAGTTGTGCTAGCAGAAACCAGTGCGACAAGTCCTGCTAGTGTAATGGGACTTCCCCTCCTCTCCTCCCACTGTGCTAATCTGGTTGGGAGAGCCACCAGAACAGGCGAAGCAGAAATGCTTACACTAATGGAATGAAGGCTTTTGTACAACGCTGATTTCCACCTCCAGTGTGATCATCCACATTCACTCTTTTGAATTCCTAATCATGTCTAGAGTGTTCTTTAGATGCCTATATCTGGATCATATCCAAGGCAATCACTCTAAGGTATATGAAAGTGAGTTCCTCAAGAAGCAATGGAACTCACTTCTGATTGAATATACTTAGGAACTGATTGTTAATCTCTTACAAAAGGCTTCTCAGACCAGTGACTTTTACTCAAAGTATATCCATTGCAATTAATGAGTTAATGATGCCCATTAATTTCAATTGGTCTACTCTGGGTAAAAGTTCACTGACTACAACTCCAGGTACATTTTGGTTTTGTGGCCCATGTTGCCTTAAAAAGACAAATTTTACTTGCAGCAAAGAGAATTGTTTGCAGAGTTGTTTTGTTGTATCATGCACATAGTATCCTAAGATGGCACTGCATTAAAAAAACGAAAACAAACCCTGATAATATACTGTACAATGTGATCAGTGGTGATGACATACATACCCAGATGCCCAACACTCACAACTTCAATTTCACACTGATTCAGATTGCAGGGTAACATAAGAAAATAAGAGGAACCAGCCTTCATCAGACCAAAGCCCCACCTAGTCCATTTCCAACAGGCACCAACCAGATCCACATGAGAAGTTCAGAAGCAGGAGATGAGGGCAATATAGATCCGCCCCCCACAGTTGTTGTCCAGTGACTCCACTACAATTCTATTCAATATTTTCATATGGCTCAAGTGGAAAATTCATACAAAGGAAATCAAAATGCAATAATAATTAGGAAATGTCCAGCAAATAGCAATCTTGAGTCCTTGCTATGTAAATATTCTTGTATGTTTTCTCCACTTTTTCAGAGAGAACAAGTTAAGACTGAGGTTAATTAACACTTCCTCATGTACACTTTCTAGCCTTCTCTACTGAAAACTTCCTGTCATGTTTCCACTAGTTCCTAGGCCATTAATTGGCTGGGGATTTTTTTCCCTTTAGTTAAGTCAAAATCAACATCCTTTCATACTGACTGTCAACATATAACAGCCTTTGGCCTGCAGTGAATCCAACCTGAGGGACACAAATGCAAATATTTCTGGTAGGGTGTTACCTAAAGTCCACTCTCAGCTAATATAATAAATAAAACCAGGATTTTCTACATCCTTGTTCCCTTCCTAAAGCCACATTTCTTTGAAATCTTGTAAATATTAGAACATATGAAATCACTAAATTCAGCTTTCGCTGCAGGAAATCTACCCTTCATTAGATATTATGGCCTCTACATAATGACTTGCCCCCATCACAGCCAAGAGAGCATTGTGGGACCCAGAACACAGTGTTTTCATGCCAGTGCATGAACTCTTCCAGGAACAAACTGATGCTAGCATGAAAGCTGTCTATACTGGCACCCGAGTGTGATGTCTGGCACAAGATAAAATTGTTCTAATTTTGACATAGTTGTATACAAGCCAGTCTTGTTGGCGTCAAGTAAAACCTCTCTGAAAGTAATTGTGCGTAAGATTGCTGTAGTTATACCCTGTACCCTGAAAAAAAATATTGGGGGCCAAACTATGAACTTCCACATACACACTTCCTCTGTGTGTGTGTGTGAACACATATGGTTCATTTTTAAACATAATTCAAACCTTGTATTTGATACACTGCATGCATACAACTGAATTTGTGTTTTGGATAATGATTCATTACACAGGACGTCCTCAATTTATGTGGTTGTTACGTTCTCGGGATCATGCCTAAAGCCAAAATTGCATATAGACAAAACACATTAGGTGCAATGGTGAGTAGGATTGCTAAAATATTTTCTCCCAGATGCCCACCCACTTTCTGCCCCCTTTCTTTTTATTTTTTGCTGAGTGCGCACAAGTTAAATGCACATGAACTGTGGGCTTATTGCACAGATTTATGGCGTGACCACATTTTGGGACACTTTGTACTGTTCTGGTCACCACACTTCAAAAAAGAGGCTATTATAGAGCTGAAATGGTGTAGAAAAGGGCAAACAAATTTGCCAAAGAGCTAGACCAACTCCCCTATGAGGAAAAGTTACATTGTTTTGGGCTTTATAGTTTAGAAAAATGGTAAAGGGGGACATGACAGGAGTGAATACAATTAAGTTTAGTGTGGAGAAGAGATGGGGAAGTTTTTCTCCCTTTCTCTCATAATCCTAGAACCTGGAGTAATCCAACGAAATGGAATGGTGGGAGATTTCGGACAGGTGAGAAGAACCTCTCTGTGCAGTGCATAGCTAAATTATGGAATTCTCCACCACAAGGAGAAGTGATGGTCTCCACTTCGGATGGTTTAAGAATGAGATTAGACCAATTCATGGGAGATAAACTACTAGTCCTAAAGGATATAGCTGTGAACATGAGCAGAGTAGTTGTTGTTGATTTCATGTCCCGCTTGTGGCAGGCTTCCCATAGGCATCTTGTTTGGCCACTGTGAAATTGCAATGTTGGACTAGATAGGCCCTTGATCTCAACCAGCGGGGCTTTTCTTGTGTCCTTATGCTAGCAGTTTCCCATTAGGAGCTGTGCAAGTACTGTATAGCCAATCTAGCAGCTTCTGCTAGTTCAGGCATGTCCAAAGTCCATTTTGGGGGCCTAATCTGGCCCGTCAGTCAGTTTAATCCAGCCCCTACAGGCAGTTCCTTCCTGGGGTAAAATCCTAAAAAAAGGTCAACAACTTCAATCCATAAAAAAGATCAGCAACTTTGCATTTCCAACATTTATTGTCGGGCAAATGGTAAATTTTTGCAAGCTTGACTGGGGTCATGTACCACCTGTATATCATTTTCATAATATTTTCTCTTAAGGAATTACATGCCGTAAATTTCATCCCAGTGGTCCACAACTGTTCCCAGTCAGCAAACATAATGTTATGTCCAACATCTTGTGCCCATTTGATCAGAGCAGATTTGACCATCTCATCCTGAGTGTTCCATTTCAGCAGCAAGTTATACATTTTTGACAAAATCTTAGTTTTGGGTTCTAACAGTTCTGTTTCCAATTTAGATTTTTCCACCTGGAAGCCAACTTTCTTATCCAAATTGTAAGCCTCCATTATCTGATAATAATGAAGCCAGTCTTGCACTTTGTTTTTTAGTTTTTTAGTTTCAGTCTATCTCCTTCTTGTTCCAAAATTTCCCAATACTTCGGCCATCTGGCCTAAAGATCAGCAACTTTGGTCGGCCCTCACACATGTTCACTTCATCATATCTGGCCCTCTTTGAAAAAAGTTTTGGCACCCCTGTGCCAGTAAGTTAATTAGCAGCATCATTTTTTACCCCGCATTTCCTCCAAGGACTGCAAGGTTCTCAATCTTTACATTTTACCATCACAGCCATCTTCAGAAGTAGGCTAGGATGAGAGACAATGATTTGCCCAAAGTTATGCGGTGAGCTGGGTACACACACTGGCTTCCACAATTTTATTTCTGAGTCAATTTTATACTGGGTGGGGATGCCCTGAATAACAAATACAATAAAGCTAGAGAAAATTCCCAAGGCAGCAAATCTATACAGTCCCCATGGAAGTCAGTGGGACTTTCTTCTGAGTGGACAGCTATAGATCACACTATTATTCCCTCAAGCAATGCGTCTTCAAACAGCCTAGCTGTATGTATAAATCGCTTTGAAGAGGGGCTTGTAAGTGAGGTGGCAAAAGGTGCTTAAGAGTAGTACTGAGTGCCCAGCATCCTAGTACTTTAGAACAATTCAACATTGAAAATAGGCTCTTGTGTCCCTCCAAGTCCCTTAATATGTCTGCAATACATAATCAGCTGGAGTTGTTAAATGGAACCAAGGTAATGACAACATGACTTTAAAAAAAGAAGAGGTATTGGTCATTTTATAGAGCAACTGTAGACCTCTTCAGTTAATAGGAGTTTTTTTTTAATAGTAATATGGGAAAGAGACTACAGATGTTTAAGAGAAAGAAATTTAGAATCAAAGGAAGTAAACTGTAATGAGACATTCTGCATTTCACTTAAACATCTGTAAAATTACCTAAAGGAATGGATTGAGCTGAAAGAGAAACTTTAACTGATGTTAAATCTAGAAAACCAGTGGCCCTCCAGATATTGTTGAACTACAACTCCCTTAACCCCTCACCCTTTGGCCTGCTGGCTGGGACTGATGGATCCCTCAACATCTCAAGGGCATCAAAATGGTGATTCTTCCTCTACACCATGAGACAATTGTTACCAACCCATAAAGCACTAAAAGCCTCAGCGCCTAGGGCTTACCGATCGAAAGGTCGGCGGTTCGAATCCCCGCAGCAGGGTGCGCTCCCGTTGTTCGGTCCCAGCGCCTGCCAACCTAGCAGTTCGAAAGCACCCCCGGGTGCAAGTAGATAAATAGGGACCGCTTACTGGCGGGAAGGTAAATGGTGTTTCTGTGTGCTGCGCTGGCTCGTCAGAGCAGCTTCGTCACGCTGGCCACGTGACCCGGAAGTGTCTCCGGACAGCGCTGGCCCCCGGCCTCTTAAGTGAGATGGGCGCACAACCCCAGAGTCTGTCAAGACTGGCCCGTACGGGCAGGGGTACCTTTACCTTTACCTTTTACATGTTGTTCTTATCAGGAATGAGAGCCATTATTGCCTCTGGGCAACATCCAGGGATGCATGAGCCCACTTACCCTTCTCTCCTCTGCAGCCCCTGTACGACCCACCCAAATTTGTTCCAGAAGGGCTGCAGAGTGGAGGGGAAATCCCTTCCACCAAAGTGCTTATTCCAGTGCTGGATTTTACCCTCTGTTATGAGAATGTGGAAGTGGAACCTAAATGGCAAATCGTAAACATACAGAAGATGTCAAAGTTGGCCCTGATCCAACTCATGTGAGGTGCCCTTTATTTCCTGCTGGCTTCTCATAATAAGAGCGCCCTGTTGGCAGTGGCAGCTTCAAAAGTTCAAGCCAGTTTTAAACCTTTTCAGTTGTATGATGAATCATGTTGATTTTATTGTTATTGTGTATATATATTACTTTGCTGCTGCTGCTGCTGTTGTTTATACCCCACTTCCCCCCCCCCTGACAGTAACTCAAGGCAGATTACAGATAAAAATATGTGATATATATAAAAATATGTGACAGATAAAAATATAGAAAAAATTCCAATAATTAAAAAAACAATTAAATATTGATTAAATTAAAAGTACACATGTATCTATTAAAAGCATATAGATAATTACAATAAAAGCAGCACAGTACCCCAAAGCAAAAAAAACTATTACCACTCCTTTAATTATTTGTTCTCTATTGTGACCCATGGTTGAAACAGTAAAGATTAATTGACAGACTGACTTTGCTCACTTACACAAGAGTAAGCTTGATCGATCTCAGCAGGAGCTATTTCAAGGTAAACATTAAATAACCAATTACAAAGCATGATTACACTTTAGGCTTCCACAGTCCTATGAACCTGGTGCTACTGTGCTGTTATCGCACATGCATATCACAAATCAATCCTGCAAATGATTTCCCATCATACACAGAAATGGCATTCTAATTGAAGAAGAAGGTATGATTTTGTGCTCTTTTCAGATGAAATTTAGCTGAGATTCCTGCATTGTAGGGGGTTGGACTAGATGACCCTCGGGGTGCCTTGCAATTCCATAATTCTATGATTCTATTATATTATTACAGTTTCTGCAAATGAACTGCATGATCTGGACCTTGTGTAGAGTAGAAATGAATTTGCTCTCCTCCACAAGAATGAGTTTCAAAGCTTTACTGCAAAACAGTCTAAAAATAGTTACAAATAAACATTACAGAATGTTTGTTTGGCTCCCTTCTGGACACTTAACACTGAATCACAAAATACAAAGTAAGACTGCTCTCAGACAGCAAGAGGGTTCCCATATTTCAAAAAGTAAAAACCAGGACACCCCAAAGTTGTTGAGCAATTCTTTTTCTTACAAAAAACGCCCAGATTTCCCATGGAAACATATGGAACTTCAAGGACTGTCAACGATTCTGAGTTCCTGCTTGGGTTTCTGGGATGAGTCATCAATTAGTCTAAACCCTCAAATGGAAGCATCCAACATTTCTTTGCCATGATTGCTAAAGACAAACCTCTCTTGCCTAATGCAAACATATCTGCATAGCATCTTAAATACAATGCAATCTAACCAAATCATTTTATGGATATTAAACATATATCTTTATCACATTATTTCAAACTGACTCCTTGTGGGTCATCATTCAGTGTTAAGTGTCAAGAGGTGAGCCAAACAAACATATGACCAAAATTATGTATCAGAGGCAATCTAGAGCTTTATTTGATGGTGGAGACGTGTGTGTGTGTGTGTGTGTGCATATTAAAATAAAATGTAAATAAAACTGGAAGCTAATTTTCTAAGTATTCCAATCATTTTCTGTTCACCCACACAAATAAAAGCTTAACTACGGAGACCCCAAGATTATAATAACCGCATGCCACAGGAGCTGCTTTTAAAATAAGTATGTAGAGCAAAACTGCTGGCCCCACCTCCAGATTTCACTCTGGAATCAGAAAAAAGCACAATAAGGCAAACTCAGCCTGCAGCAAAAGATACCATTCTAGTAACAACAACAAAACCCAATAAGTTTTGTGCCAACACTTGTTTATGGAATAGTGCTTTCTCTTAGCATGCATTGGAATAGGGTACAGACATTTTAAATGTAGTTATCAAAGGTGGCTTGGGCTGCTAACAGACATTGGCTTCATGTTGATTAATGGAGCACACTCAATTAACACTGTGCCCATAAAAGCAGTTTTGCATGGCCGTTCACAGAGTGTTCATTTTTAATTTTAATTTTACTTCAGCTAGAGTGCTCCAGTGTGACCGATTTGAGGATTACCATTTAAAGTAGGACCGGCCCTATCATGGGCCATGATGAACCACACCACTTAGGTGGGGACTAGGGAGGTGCACCAGATTGTGTAGGGATGCGGGTGGCGCTGTGGTCTAAACCACTGAGCCTCTTGGGCTTGCCAATCAGAGGTTCAGCTGTTCGAATCCCTGTAATGGGGTGAGCTCCTGTCGCTCTGGACAACCTAGCAGTTCGAAAGCACGCTAGTGTAAGTAGATAAATAGGTACCACAGTGACGGGAAGGTTGTTGAGTTTCTGTTAATTGGTTCTCATGGGAAACTTACAGATTCTGGCTTCACACAATTAACTCAAGGCAGTGTCAATTTACTCTTGGCAGAAAGCCAAGGTCAGCTTGACCTAGAAACTACTCTGATTGGTTAACGACCAGCACTCAACTCTGTTATCTAGGGATTGCTAGCACAGTGTGTTTTGGGGTGTGTTAGGAGTAGGAGTGCTGTGTATGGTTGAGAGAGAGAGAAAGAAAGGATTTATTTTGCTTTGTTTTGTATGCAGAAACTCTGCTGGTTTTATTTTTCCTTTTAATAAATCCTGTAAATAGTTATTCTGAGTCTAGCTGACTAGTCATTTCCACCTCAACTAGCTTCTTCGCTGTGCAGGAAAACTCTGCTACGTTTGGGCTAAAGCCATTAGAGCTATGCCTGACACTTCAAAGTTCCATGAGGTTATGGGCATTGTGCTGCCAGCCTGAGTTGCGGTGGTGTCAGCATCAACGGTGTTGGTTCCAGTAGTTCCAGAAGTTGTTGTTCCTGTTGGTGCAGCAGATGGACACTGGCTGGTTCCTGACTGTGGTGAGCTGGTGACGCAGTGGACACAAGGACAACAGCTGCAGCGTGTGAGTGCTGGGTGCTGTGGTTCCTGTTTTCTCTCTCGGTGGTCGTGAGTAGCTGGTTCCGGGTTCCAGGGACATCGCTCTCAAGATGGCCTCACAACCAGTTCAGATGGCTTTTGAGCGTCTGAATGACTCCAATTACTTGCTGTGGTCGGAACGCATGCAGGCAGTGCTGCAGAGGGATCGTCTCTGGCAAGTGGTGAGTAAGTTTCCTGCGAAGCCTGATGATGAAGACCTCGATAAAGACCAAAGAGCAAGGGCCACAATTGTCTTGGGGCTGGAAGATTCCCAGTTGCCGTATGTGAGGGGAATCAAGTCAGCTAGAGGTGTGTGGCAAGCACTTAAAGAACTCCATGTGTGTGAAACAGCGGTTTCCAAGCTGTTCATTCGCAAGGCATTGTACAAGGCAATGTTACAGCCTGGGGTTACAATGCAGGAACACCTACACAGTTTACAGTTAAAGTTTGCTGCGCTACAGGAAAGAGACTGTGCGTTAGACCAGCAGGAGAAGGTGGCTATTATTTTGAGTTCTCTCCCGGAAAGCTGGGATAATTTAGTTTTGTCTCTAGAAGGCATACAGGAGCGTGATTTATCAATCAGTTACGTTACTGGGCGTTTGATTGAAGAATGGCAGAAGAGGCAAGAAAGGTCGTTGGCTGCAGAGGCTTCTACAGGCGGGCGGTTTGGAAGGAGTTCTCATGCCGTGCCAGGGGTGAAGCAAGAGCAGCGTGCCGGTGAGGAGTCTGCGTTTGCTGTTAGGCGTTGTTTTCGATGTGGGTCTTCAGCGCATCTAAAACGACAATGTCCTGAGTTGGTCAAGTCTCAGCTGCCGGTGCAGGAGCAGAGACGAGATCAGCAGCAGCAGCAGCGTAAAAGGAAATTCTTCAAACGAAAACAGTCGGCTCAGCTGGTGACCGCCGAGGTCAAGATTGCTGATGAGAAACAAGCGGTCTGGGTGGTCGATTCGGGAGCGTCTCGGCACATCGTAAATTCAGATGAATTGTTTGTTTCCAAGAACTCAGCACAGCGCAGCCAGGTGGCTCTAGCAGACGGAAGTACTTCCGAAGTGATTTCGGGGGGTACAGTTTTTGTTCCTTGTCTTCGTGAATGCCTGCAAAATGTACTTTGTGTGCCTTCATTAAGGAGCAATCTGATGTCTGTAGATTGTTTGCTAAAAGCTGGGTTTAAAGTGTATTTTGAAGGAGACAGTTGCATTATTAAGAAGGCTGGTGAGATTTTAGGCACTGCTAAGTCAGAGGGAGGCTTGTTTTGGCTTAAAGCAGGATCTCAAGTTGCAGCAGTAGTCAGTAAATCTCAGCCTGCAGTGAATAACAAAGCTATACATGACAACTGTGTGCACTTATTGCATAGGAAAATGGGGCATGCTTGCTGGAAAAGTGTACTAAAAATGTCTGAATTGGCTGATGGGGGTAATTTAAAGAGTTGTAACAAGTACCTTGATTGTAATGTTTGTAAAAAGGTTAAAACCCACAGAGTCTCTTACCCCAGAAGTGACAGAGTTAGTGAGTCACCGCTACAGCTGGTTCACATGGACGTAATTGGTCCATTTGCTGTAAGCAGGAGTGGATCGCGTTTTTCATTAACAATTGTGGATGACGCCACGCGTTATTCTTGGGTTTTTCCCATGAAGAATAAGGGTGACGTGTTCACTAAGTTTAAAGGCTGGGTGGCATCTGTGGAAAGATTTCTGTCCACTAAACTCAAAAGGATTCAGACGGACAGAGGTGGCGAATTTATGTCAAATGCTTTTAGAGATTGGTTACAAAAGCGTGGCATTGGGCATAGAAAAACGAACGCTTTTTCCCCAGAGGAGAATGGCGTTGCAGAGCGAAAAAACAGATCTTTACAAGACATGATGTTTGCCATGCTTGATGATGCTGATTTGCCCATGTCTTATTGGGGGGAGAGCATGCTCACCGCGTGTTATCTCCAAAATAGGCTCTTTCATCAAACAATAGGTACAACCCCGTACTTTAAATTGTTTCAGAAAAAACCCAAAATTGACCATTTGCATGTGTTTGGATCAAAAGCCTGGGTATTAATTCCAAAACAAATGAGAAAGAAGGGAGATCCTAAGACCAAACAGTTAGTGTTTGTGGGTTACCAGGAGCTGGGAAAAGGTTTCCGCTTTGCTGAAGGGACAAATGGCATTGTGATCTCCAGGAATGCCAGTTTTTGTGAACATAGTGGCTGGGAGAGACTACATGCCAATACTGAGGTTTGGTTTGAACCTTCCCAGGAGTTTCATGACTCTGAAGGTAAACATAGAGAATCAGAGTCTGAGGGGGAGGAAAGTTCAGATAAGAGTTCTCAAGAAAGTGGAGTTGCCCAAAGACCAGTTGTTAAGCAACAAAAGAGAGGTCATAGTTCTGAGGAGGAAAGTGGGTCAGAAGAAAAATTTTCTCCCAGAAGATCTAAAAGACAAAACAAAGGAGTGCCTCCAGTGCGTTTTTCTCCAGATACTGCAAATGTATTTAGTGTGATTGCAGAACCCAAGAGTTTTCAGGAGGTGTTAAAGTTACCAAAAGAGGAGGCAGAGCTCTGGAAAGAGGCAATGGAGGAAGAGATGTCCTCTCTGAATGAGCACAAGGTTTTTACACCAGTAGCAGCGCCTGAGGGGGCAAAGATTGTAGGCTGCAGGTGGGTGTACAAACTTAAACCTCTGGTGACAGGAGAGTACAAATACAAAGCTCATTTAGTGGCTCAAGGATACTCTAAGAGGCCCGGTTAGGACATATCTAGGGTTGGAAGTGTGCTGGGCCCAAGATGGCAGCTGCCTAATTAGTCAGCAGAACAAAGTTAAACAACTACTGACTACATACAGGATGCAGGATTGCAAAGGGGCAGTGGTGCCTATGGATCCAGGTTTCATAAAAACACTTCATACAGACGAGAGTCCTGAATTTGAACATCCTGATGTATATCATTCTGTAATTGGAAGTTTATTGTATCTAGCACAGTGGTCCAGACCTGATATTAGCTATGCAGTAGGCATATTAAGTAGATTGGTCTCAAAACCCACACTAAATGCCTGGAAAGGGGTAAAACAAGTTCTGAGATACCTCAAACAGACAATTGGCTATATGTTACAATTAAATTCTTCAGAGGATGAAATGTTGAGTTGCTACTGTGATAGTGACTGGGGAAATTTGCCGGATAGAAAATCTGTCACAGGACTAGTCATAATGGTCGGTGGAGCTTTAATCAGCTGGCGGTCACGCAAGCAAGACGTTGTAAGTGTGTCATCAACGGAATCAGAGTACGCCGCGTTGAGTGAATTGTGCAACTAGGTGATTTATTTCAAGCATTTGTTAGCAGATTTAAATGTAAATTGTGGAGAACCAGTACAAGTTTACATTGATAATCAAGCTTGTATAACCTTAAGTAAAACAGAGGGTTTCAAATCGCGTTCCAAACATATCTCTGTAAAATACCAAAATGTACGTTGCTGTGTACAAGACAATGTAATCACCTGTACTTATGTATCAAGTGAAGAAAATGTAGCAGATGTGTTAACTAAACCATTGGCAAAGGTAAAGAACAAACGAATGTGCAAGGGTTTAGGTTTGCTGGAAAAATAATCTCCTACATAGGTGTATTTGATGTTAATTGTCCAGCAGAATCTGTGAGGGGGTGTTGAGTTTCTGTTAATTGGTTCTCATGGGAAACTTACAGATTCTGGCTTCACACAATTAACTCAAGGCAGTGTCAATTTACTCTTGGCAGAAAGCCAAGGTCAGCTTGACCTAGAAACTACTCTGATTGGTTAACGACCAGCACTCAACTCTGTTATCTAGGGATTGCTAGCACAGTGTGTTTTGGGGTGTGTTAGGAGTAGGAGTGCTGTGTATGGTTGAGAGAGAGAGAAAGAAAGGATTTATTTTGCTTTGTTTTGTATGCAGAAACTCTGCTGGTTTTATTTTTCCTTTTAATAAATCCTGTAAATAGTTATTCTGAGTCTAGCTGACTAGTCATTTCCACCTCAACTAGCTTCTTCGCTGTGCAGGAAAACTCTGCTACGTTTGGGCTAAAGCCATTAGAGCTATGCCTGACACTTCAAAGTTCCATGAAAGGTACCGCATTTTTCGCTCCATAAGACGCACCTTTTCCCTCCTAAAAAGTAAGGGGAATGTCTGTGCGTCTTATGGAGCAAATGCGTGGTCCCTGGAGCCGAATTGCCCATGGGCAAAAAGCAGATCGTGCTCTCTTTTTTTGAAAGAGAGAAGGGGGTGTTGAAACAAAGCCTCTGAGCAGCTTATCAGCAAGCGATCAGATGGGGAGATAAGGGACTCTAGTGATAAAGGAGGCTGCCTGGGAGCGGGTAGGTAAAAGCACATGGATCCTCAGGATTTTGCACTGGGTTACCCCAAATACACCATCAGATCACATAGCATATCCATGGCTACAGCCTGCACCAAAAAATCATGCACCCACTGTTTTGTGGGACTGCAGTGGCACAAAAACGTGGTTACAAAGCAAGGTTCCACATGGATCTTCAGGATTTTTGCATTGGGCTACCCCAAACTCACGGTCAAATCACATATCATGTCTGTGGCCACAGCATGAACCACAAAAATCATACATCCACTGTCTCATTCAGAATTTTTTTGTCTTGTTTTACTCCTCTAAAAACTAGGTGCGTCTTATGGAGCGAAAAATACAGTAAACGTTTCCATGCGCTCTGGCTTCTGTCATGGTGTCCCATTGCGCCAGAAGCGGTTTAGTCCTGCTGGCCACATGACCCGGAAAGCTGTCTATGGACAAACGCCGGCTTCCTCGGCCTGAAAGCGAGGTGAGTGCTGCAACCCCACAGTCGCCTTTGACTGGACTTAACAGTCTAGGGGTCCTTTACCTTTACATTTTACCAGATTGTGTGCCACCTTTACATATGCTGCCCGCAGGGCTGGCAGACCACTGTTGCCCACCCAACGCTGCTCATGGCTCCCATTTGCCTGATTGTGGCAGCAGTGTGGGCATGCTCAGCTTCCCTCTGAAGAGGGGCCCTTTCTCATTGCGAGCGATGTTGTCCAGAAAGTGCATGTGCTGTGGTCAATTGACTTTATAATAAAATACAGTTCAAAATTCCCTTGAAGTCTGAGGGAAAGTTGCACTGTGCAGAGTGGCAATCTCTAGGTGACCTCACTCACCACGGTGCCAGTGTAAAGCTGAGAGTGCCCACAACATTGTTGCTTGGCCAATGACCAGCTAGCCTGCAGAATGGAGGAATGTGGAGCAGGTGAGAGAGCCTGAGGGTGGAGAAAGCAGCAGCAACAGGAGGAGGAGGCAGGGTCAGAGGAGAAGAAGAGGAGGAGGAGGAGGAGTTTGGACTGGATATCCCGCCTTTCACTCCCCTTAAGGAGTATCAAAGCGGCTAACATTCTCCTTTCCCTTCCTCCCCCACAACAAACACTCTGTGAGGCGAGTGAGGCTGAGAGACTTCAGAGAAGTGTGACTGGCCCAAGGTCACCCAGCAGCTGCATGTGGAGGAGCGGGGAAGTGAACCCGGTTCACCAGATTACGAGACCACCGCTCTTAACCACTACACCACGCTGACAGAGGAAGGAGGGAGAAGAGGAAGGAGGGGGTTTCTGGATCAATCCAGGCGGCACAATGCTTTGGACAAGCCAGGGTCAAAGTGATTAGAATTACAGCTTAAGACAATGAAATGAGCCACCAGTAATGAACACTTATAAAAGGCCCAACATAATGTAATTTGGGCTGTTTTGCAATGCTATGACAGCAGGGTTTATAGGCCCTGCTTGGCCCAAGTGCCATGAAGCTTCTGCCCTCTCAGAATTCATCAGTGGCCAGCAATACTAAAATATGTTTTGTTTGTTTTATTTGTAATTTTTTTAAAAAAAAATTAAAAAATTAAAAAATCAATAAAGGAAGCATTTTATTAAAAAACCCCTATAACCCCAAAATGTTATTTCCTTCCTTTTTACACAACAGTTCTACCCCAACCTCAGCTTACTTAAAGAGCATGGTAGCAGGAATCTGCCTTTGATTCTACTTATGGGTGTTCCTGCCGCTTGCTTTTGTGAGAGCTAGAACTTGCAATCTATTTCAATTTGTACAGATTTGCTAAAATGCCTTTAAAGGTTTCCATGAACAAATAGATTGTCTGGACTTTGTTCTATACGCCTGCTTTAACATTCACTTCTATATCTGAGTATTTTCTTTCTTACTTTCAGTCCAATTTCCGCGACTCAAAACCTTGAAAATGGTAATAGTGGCAATTATGTCATTGAGAATGTGGCTCAGCTCTCAGGTTAAGGTTTCACACCTGGGTGTCATTATTCTCTTCCATATCAATTCATTATTTAAGGACTTATTATTTGAAAGGACTCACCATGCTCTGGCAATTAGAGTCACAGAGATTCAGTCTGCATTGAGTGTATTTATTTTGCTTTCCTAGCTTATCATGCCAGAATCATTAATGCCATTTAGTGTAATGGTCACCGGCCACTTCTGAACTGCCAATACTGTCCACTTTCCATATAAACCACCATTTAAAAAAGCACACGATTAAGTGCATATGTGTTTCTCACAGGTACCAAACACAAAAGGTGCAATACAGCTCAATTGAAATGCATGGGACTTATGCCATTGTCCTCAATGGGATGCAGATTGCATAAGGAAAAGGTTGTGTAGGAACAATGTAATAAAAGAGTTCTAAAGAATATTGCCTTATTAATATGTGGCACATATTTTCCTTTCTTTCTTTCCTTTCTTCCTTATTGAAGTAAACATGGTGCAATCTGAAAATGGATGGGCTTTCATTGTTGTATGAAGCATTGGAAATAGATCCATGCTGTTTTAAAAAAAGGAATCATGTTCTTTCAGCCTTCATAAAACAGAATAAAGTAATTTAATTAGGATAGCGGTATATCCTCTCAAACCATAGATATCCTAATAAGGACTGGACAAAATTGACAAGGGTCGTTTCTCAGGAGTTCCAGCCAACTTGAAATTAGCTGTTTCATTTCAGAAATATTTATCTTTGATAAGGTAAAATGATTTTAGGACCCAAAGAACTGGGGTGGCCACCATTTTGCTTCTCAAAGAAAGTCCTGTTCTACAGTGCCTTTTGAATTTTGAGGAATTGGCTGCTTCCTTTGCCATTGACTGGAGAGACTGCTGCTATTCTGGACAGAAGTTGAATGTCTACTTTGAGAAAAACAAAACACTTTTACAGAGTGGGTGGATCATTCCTGCGCCAGCTCATTTTATTTGAGAAGCACAGTGCTTAATCACCCTTGCAAAAGAAAAGTAGTGACTGATGGAGGCTTGTACAAAATGTAAAGAACCAAAGTTCCATTTTATGCAACCCCATTTTTTATTATTTTAAACAAATATTTAACAATGTCTTGACAAAATCCTTCAAATTATATATTCAAAGGTTTAGAAAACATCCCACACAGGTGTGTTTTCTTTGGGGGTGGGGACATTGAGTGCAGTCCTTGCATATCTAATCAAACATAAGCCCCATAAGTAGAGTGGCACTTATATCCAAGTAAACCCATTGCAAAATTGGTGGAAAGGTCTCGAGAAACGAAGTCAGGATAAGGTGATTTCACAGAATGATTTATTCTTGAATTACCGAGTCAATTTCTTGATTTATTTATTGGTCATGTCACTAATGCTAATCCTAATTAGAGAAGTTAGTTCACAAATTATTTAGTACTTATGCCAGCAGCACGGAGCAATGACGCAGCTTCTGGGAGCCAGAACTACGCCTAGGCTGAGTACACAAAGTTTTGCAGGACCTAGCTGCAAACCCTGCCATTGTGTACCTGGTCTGCTGGCTGATGCAACCATTTCATCTCACTTGCTGGGATAATGTTGATGGGAGTGGCAGGCAGATCGTACATGCTGTGACTCTGACCTGCACATGTCAGAGCATTTCAGCTCCTGAGCTGGGCTGGGGCCAAGCAGTGACCATTTCACTTTCTTCATTCTATTTTCCCAGAAATGATTTCTTGTTCACACAGACATTCAATCCAGAAATTGCTGGTTTGTACAACAGGTGGGAGAGGGAGATCTTAGCTGTCAGATGTCATTCAATAGCAGGGAGGAAAATAGAAAAGTAAATCAGTGGTAGAGTACCAGCTTTGCATGCAGGAAAAAATGTCCTTTTTAAAAATTAGCCCTGCATTCTGGCAAGAAGAACCACTCCAAGCTTCTGCAGGAGCCTCTGCCATCCTTACTATTCCAGAATACCTCAGGCCATGGTGTATGCTGCTTTTGGGCCTAGAAATATTCTGGAGTAATAAAGATGGAGGCTACAGCTGCTTTGCTCAGAACTTCTCTGCTTTGTTGAGTGTCACCCACCCCTTGGCTATGCCATTGACCCTGCTACTGCTGCTGCCTGGCCTATTAAAACTGGGGCGGGGGGCTGGGGTTACAGACAGTCAAGATGGGGTGCAACACTTAGAGATGGGAGGAAAAATTGATTCAGGTAGCATTTAAAGGCAAATCTACTTAAAAAACAGTGCAAACCGAAACACAGCCCTCCATAAAAATTTGCACTTCTCTAGATTTTGCAATGCAGTTCTACAGTCAAATAATGTATACTGCGATGTGTGCATTAAAAAATGTACTGTATATATAAGTGATAAACTACCAAAATGTCTTATATTGAGGAAACTTGATTTGCAAAAATGTGTGTGTTGGTCCAAATTGCATAAACCAATGTGTATATCTGGAGAAATTTGCACTAGAATGCGGGTGGGTTTTCCTAAGGACTTAAAAAAAAATCACAAACTGATGTGAAAATGTGGAAAACTGGCCTTAAGATTCAAAAAATGAGAAACTGAGCAAAACCAAAATAGACAGATTCACTCTTCCCTAACAACACTCTCCCTAGTGCTTAGCAGAAAGTATATTTTAGAGAGGTGTCTTATCATGTGTTGTTGTTGTTGCTGCTGCTGCTGCTAATTGAATTTACACACCACCCTATACTCAGAGGTCTCAGGGCGGTTCAAAGAACAAAATCAAAATATAAAATCACAAAATATATAATCAAAATGAAAACAACCCCTCAATAACTTCCTTCCCAGAAAAAGCCACCAACATTTTAAAAGGACATAGTATGTTGTTGTTTGAATAATTGTGTACAACTTATAAAAGAAATGGCTAGGAAAATGTCTAAATCTTCACATTTCAAGTGGGAAGCTACGTGTTTATTCACTAAAGATATTCAAGAATTCCCCCCCCCCCCGATGTGGTTTTTTCTTTTTGTAATTTGTTTGTTTTGCCCATAATTATTTGAAGTATTTAGATTAAGTTAATTGCTCTTGAACATCCAGCTGAATTTTGTGGGATTTCTTTCTGTAAAAAAACATGGTTACATTAATTAAATATAAGCAGCTGTCTTTAGTTTTCAAACCAAAAACTGAGTACTACTTTAAAAATTAGGAATATATGATAGCTACAGTTACAGTGCTTCAATTCCATTTATTATTATAATTCAATCATCTCCAATACATTTTTTTCTGAAGAAAATATGTGTGATTCCACAGGCTCAATAAGTAAGTTGGAGAAGAATGTATCAAATCATCTCTGCCAGGTAAGGTACAATGCCCTTCTTTCACCATGGTAGGCAGAGAACCCAAAAATCTTGCAGGTAACACCCGTGTATCTTGACTTCAGTAAGGCATTTGACAAAGTCCCCCATGATATTCTTGCGAGGAACTGATAAAATGTGCACTGAACAAGGTAACTGTTAGGTGGATTTGTAGTTGGTTGGTTGGTTGGTTGGTTGGTTGACTGACTGAACCCAAAGAGTACTCATTAATGGTTCCTCGTCATCCTGGGGGAAAAGTGACAAATGGGGTGCTGCAGGGTTCTGTCCTGGCCCCATTGTTGTTCAACGTCTTTATAAATTACTTGGACAAAGGAACTGAGGGGATGCACATCAAATTTGCAGATGACACTAAACTGGGAGGGGTAGCTAATGCTGCAGACGATAGAATTGGGACTCAGGATGACCTTAACAGATTGGAGAACTGGGCACAAACTCACAAAATGAATTTTAATAGGGACAAATATAAGGTTCTGCACTTAGGCAGGAAGAACCAGATGCACTAATATAAGATGGAGGGCATCTGGCTTACTAGTAAAGGTAAAGGTAAAGGTAAAGGGACCATTAGGTCCAGTCGCGGACGACTCTGGGGTTGTAGTGCTCATCTCGCTTTATTGGCCGAGGGAGCCAGCATACAGCTTCCGGGTCATGTGGTCAGCATGACTAAGCCGCTTCTGGCGAACCAGAGCAGCGCACGGAAACGCCGTTTACCTTCCCGCCAGAGTGGTACCTATTTATCTACTTGCACTTTGACGTGCTTTCGAACGGGAAAAAATGGATAAACATATTTTATTAGGTTGAAAAATCAAAGATTGCTTATTCCTTTGGAGCAGTGGCAGCCTGCATCTTAGGCCCTTAAGGAGAGATTTCTGATCAAGTTGTCTCTTTAAGGCACTTACAAGCTGCACAGGAGATTGATGCAAATTAGATAGCTCAGTTGAGGAAGGTAGATGAGCCAGAAGGGCCCGTGAAAGTTTGTTCAATGACAAAGAAATCCCCTCCAATTCCTTGAAAATGAAGCTTAAAGTCCTGATTACCAGTTGTATTTGATCAGGTACTAATTCAAGGGCAGTTTGCCCTAATGCTTCCCGTTTTGGTGACGGAGGGGTAATTAAGGTGTCAGGGAGGAGGGCTTCCCTATGGCTTCCATCTCCCGCTGGATCAGCTAGCTTTTCCAACTCTCCTTGATCATACAGAGGCCAGAAGCGGTTGTATGTTTCGACCGCAGGAACAATTACTTGCTCCGTTTTGCTGTTATTGTTAGTAGATGGTGGGGGAGATTCAAGCTTTGACTGCTTTACTCTTGGAGGTGAACAAGGTTGGCAGGAGGCTTACTAGTAGTACATGCAAAAGGGATCTAGGGGTCTTAGCGGACCACAAGCTTAACATGAGTAACGCAGCAGCAAAAATAGCTAATGCAACAGAAGTATAGTGTCAAGATCAAGGGAAGCTATTTCACAGTGGAACAGACTCCCTCGGGAGGTGGGGGACTCTCCTTCATTGGAGGGTTTTAAGCAGAGGTTGAGTCACCATCTGTCATGGATACTTTAGTTGAGATTCCTGCATTGCAGGAGGTTGAAGACCTTTCGGGGTCCATTCCAACTCTCCGATTCTATGATAAAAGAGGATTCGGGTCCTGACAACAATGCAGCATGATTGGCTGTGACCCACCCACCTCGTCTAATAAGCAGAACCGAGGACACGGGTGGCGCTGTGGGTTAAACCACAGAGCCTAGGACTTGCCGATCAGAAGGTCGGCGGTTCGAATTCCCATGACAGGGTGAGCTCCTGTTGCTCGGTCCCTGCTCCTGCCAACCTAGCAGTTCGAAAGCACATCAAGTGCAAGTCAATAAATAGGTAAGGTACCGCTCTGGCAGGAAGGTAAATGGTGTTTCCGTGCGCTGCTCTGGTTCTCCGGAAGTGGCTTAGTTATGCTGGCCACATGACCCGGAAACTGTACGCCAGCTCCCTCGGCCAGTAAAGAGAGATGAGCGCTGCAACCCCAGAGTCATTCACGACTGGACCTAATGGTCAGGGGTCCCTTTACCTTTACCTAGGACCAGCTGGTGCAGGGTTCCACTTATTAGATGAGGTGGGTAGCCATAGAAAGACCCACCTCCTTCCATGCCCTAGGAAGAGCAAGGCAAGAAGCTGATGCTGTCTGTATTCTTATGATGGCAGAATGTAAATCCAGTCATTTGTCAAAGGATTTGTGCTATTTTGCAAGCCATTCCACCTGCCGAACTATTGCTAATTGTGACACAGATCACTGAAAGCACCAAATCCTTATTATTTATTGTTGTTTGTCACTTGTTGTCTAGTCTTGAGAAGGAAAAGAAATGAAAAAGATGGTATAAATGAAGTTATCTAAAACTAGCAAATCTTACCTAGCTGAATGACAATAAAGATATTATTATTATTATTATTATTATTATTATTATTATTATGAATGAGTTTTGCTGTTCTGAAAGGGATTAAATGTTAGCTGATTTGGGCGCACTCTTCTGAATGATTGTTCAATGGCAACTGAGATCAAAGTATCTTGAAAACAAGGCTGCTTCTTTTAAATCAAGCAGTAAACATGGGAGAGATGGAGAGAGAGACCACGTGTTTTGACGCAAGGAAAGCACAGACTCCAAGCTATTAATAAAACATTGGACAGCACCTATAAATAATTGACAGTTGTCATCTAGCTGTTTCTTGGTTATTCGTTGGTTGAGAGTTGGTCTTTTATATTGGTGCTATCTAATCTTGTTACATCACTTGCACTTCTCAACTCAAACATTAATATGTTTGCTTCTGACATGTGATACAGCCTGACTTCTCAGAGATATCACACACCGCTGAACTGCTCCAGTCAAGAGCAATGTAATTGTCATTGGCAGACAGAAATATTACAGCCAGACAGAAGAGTGTAAATAATGAAAAGGCGAATCTTCAATACAGCACAAAGAAATCACCATAATTAGAGAGAGATCTTTTCAACCACAGCCACTGTACATCATTCCTGAATTAGAACAGCAATACACTAAATGGAAAGGCTCTGTTCATCATGCCAGCACCTGCACTCTTTTGATTATATATCGCAAAGCTCCAGAGCAGGTGTGTGGGTCACCGCAAAGAAATTTGGTAGATTACATATATGCATTTTAGTATTCTCCTTTTAATGCTAGTTTTAAACACCTGTAGAGGTGGGTGGCGCTGCAATTTAGCTGAGAGTATAATACAGTCATATATAGCAAGACTAAGCACACCTAATTGCCATATTTTAATGATGTACAGACAATCTAAGGGCACAATTAACCAGCAGGATGCAGTCATAAAAAGGAAAGCTGAAAAGGGGTGATGAAATATAAATGCTTGGAGATTAAACCTACAATAAATTTGTGATAAAAAATGATTGTGCATCAACTGACAACACAAGCATATATAACACTAACAAGCCTTAATAGCAGGGAAATTAAAATCTCAAATGCTACATTCGCTGGTCTCTCAAAGCATACAACAGCAAAAGGCATACAATCTATCACTGGTAATGGTTTGGAACCATTTATAACTAGCATTTGGGAGAATATACCCAACTTCTAACATCTAACCACTCAGCTGATTGCAAGTTTTCAGCATGACTTGTAAATTGGCAAGGGGCAGAAAGTGACAAACGAAAATACTTGTTAAAAAAGGCAATGGTAAAATATATTTTTAAAAAAAAGAGTCAAGGGAGGAGTAAGGAAAAGGTTATTACTAGCAGGGGGTGGTTCATATTCTTGCTCTTTGGTTGCTCAATCCACTAATTATGACTGAGGAAATCCTGGCATTTTAAATTATTATTTCTAGAGATTTATAGCTTTACTTTCAAACTTGCCTCTTGGATTAAAAAACAAAACAAAAAAACTCTCTCTTTATGAGGACTAGTTTGAAGAGGCATTTGAGGAGATGCCATAGGAATGAAAAGGGGGGGCATTATTAATTTCACCTGTCTTAAATGTTGCTAATCTCTGTCTTGGCTGGAGGGCAGGGTATGGTTGTCTGATAAAAGAATCTTGTCTGAGAAAAAATTGACCACAATGATTATATTCCAGTCAATTCTGCCATGAAGGGTTTGGAGGAGATGGAAAACCCAGAAGAGCTTTGAGGATAGGGTCTGGGAATCAGCAGCCAGGGATGCATTGATCAGTTTGGTAAGTACATATTGCTTGCACTGGTCTCAAGTCTTCCCACTCATCTCTCAAAAGACAATTCTCAGACATCATTGTATTGTAATCTATCTTGTTGTTGAGAATAATCTGTGAGTGGATCAACTGTCAAATCAAGTGGAACTTGAAATGGTGCTTCCAGAACTTTCCAGGTGTTAAAATGCTATGGGTGGAGATTGTTGAAAGGGATGTATAGGAAGAACCAATAGGTCACACAGAAAGAGCCAGCAAGACATTGTAGTTTTCCATGGATACAGCTGGGAATGCATGTGTCTAATACATCACCGTCACCAGCAACTAATCAGAGCTGTATTCAGATAATGGATTTCACTTCTCCAAGCTGGAAGTGACGAGGGGACCCTTTTGGCTACAGGTCATTAAAGCCACTTTGAAGGTGCACTTGAACATCCTTCCAGGTTGTCAATAGTGCTGGACGATCCACGTGCTGTCACTTTTGCATTTGGTAAGGAATCGGGTTTAGAAGAGATAAGTAGTCAGAAGGGGTTCCAGTGCTCCTGAAAAATGGAAGAGCTTCAGAAGAGCTTATTTTCTGGCTTTGCACATCCAAAAGAAGTCCTGCAATGGGCAAAGAGAGCTTGCAATGCTGTGGCTGGGCAGATTTTGCCGACATTTGTGCTGTTAACACCTGGAAGATCAAGATCATCTGAATAATTGATCAAATTGACAGTCGCTGCTTATGCTATAGAGCATGGGTCGGCAAACTAAGGTCCGCGGGCTGGATCAGGCCCAATTGCCTTCGGGATCCGGCCCACGGACGGTCCAGGAATCACCGTGTGGATCGCAAGCATGCGCGTTCATTCTCTCTCCCTCACACGGCGGCGGCGCCTTCTCCCTCCCTCCTCCTGGCTTCTCCCCGCCCTGCCTAGAGGAGGAAGGGGGCTGGGCTTTGTTGGCACCAGCAGCAGCAGTGCTCAAGTGGCCGTCATTTTAAGCAGCCCCTCTCTGGAGCCCTTTCGCGCACCCTCATTGTTCCTCTGCCGCCACCAGCCCCTGCTGCTTGCAAGACACAGGTAAGCAGCCATCGGGGCTCCTGGTGCTCTTGCATCATCCCCCCCCCAAAAAATATAGTCCAGCCCCCCACAAGGTCTGAGGCACAGAGGACCGGCTGCTGGAAATGTTTGCTGACCCCTGCTATAGAGGAACTGTTTCAAAGGATCCCAGTTTGGTGAATTCAGGGGAAATCCCTGGTGATTTCTGGAGTAGATATTCCTTGCAGGGACATAAAAATACTGAAAGTTATAAGGAAACAAAGCCTGAGGAACTCAGGGGAAATTTACAGGGCTGGAGTGAATGGGAAAAGCATGCAAATAAGGAGAATTCTGATTACCCACATGCTCAGATCTTTGAAAAGCAAACCCTTTCCCTCCCTAAATCCCTCAAAGACGGATTCCCAAACTCAATTTCATATTAGCTTCTTATACCATGTGGCTGAAGCACAAGAACTTGAGGGTGGGTAGGATGATACTGAGGTAGAGTGTCGGTGTGCATTCAGTGGAGAGAAATCCTCACCCTGGCTCTAAATTTAAAAAAGAACTGCTTTCCTACAATATGCAACATGCTTTACACTGGAAGTTGCTATATTTGTTGTTACCCCAGTCTAATTATCACATGTTTTAACTTAGGGTTACCAGACGTCCCCGGTTCCTGGGCACAGTCCCCAGATTTGCAAATCTGTCCCCGGACAAATTCTGTCCCCGGAATGTCCCCAGATTTGCAAATCTGTCCCCGGGAGATGTGGCGGCGGCAGCCTCAGCAGCCCGGAACCAGCCTGGTAGCACAGGTGGCATTGGCTGGCTTCAGGAGCAGCTCGCTGCCATGGCGCCCGCCATTTTCCTCACCGGAAGTCCCCACATGATGTGTCTTGTGCACATATGATGTGTCTTGTGCTATCTCCTGCCCCCTGCCCCCTTTGTTTTGACTGATCGGGGGAGGCTCGGGAGTAACGGGCAGGCGGCCGTTGCCCAGTTTTTTAAAAACTCTGTGCATTTATGTTTCACGGGGTGAGAAAGATGGGCTTTGCACCTTTATAGAAGATGCATGTATGCTTGGGCCCAGGTTCTTTTGCCTCACCATCCCCACTACTGACTCCCTGTTGCTACTCAGCTTCAAAAAAGAGAGAGAAAGAGAAAGAGAAAAAGAGAAAGAGAAAAAGAGAAAGAAAGAAAGGTGTCCCCGGATCCAGATTCATTAAAAAAAATCTGGTAACCATATTTTATCTCCCACCTTTCCCCAACATACCCAAGAGTGGCATTCAACATTTCCCTGTTTCTGTCACAAGAGTCATGTAAAGTAGGTTAAAATGAAAGACACAAGTTACCCAGTGAGCTTCACGAGGGTTCAAACTTGGGGATTTGAATCTGGGTCCCAGGTTAACTCTTTTAGCTAAAAACCACCATGGAACTCCTAAGTTTTGCCACCACGTCACAAGGCTCATCTGTCAAATGTGAGCTGTCCCTACAGCCTGCCACCAGCGGCTCACGGCTGGTTGCCCAGGAAAGTATAAAGACAAGGAAATTTTTCTTACTGTCCTTTTTTATTTCATTATTTACAGAGAGAAGCTATAGAACCCAGCCTCTTGTATGATGGCCTTGTCCCAAGTGAATCTCCACGTCTCTCCCACTTCCTCATTTGCCACTTCTGCAGGGGCTGCTATGTGGCCTCTGCCTTTGAGCTCTTTGCTCTCTTACTTTTAAGGCTTGCCGGATTCTGAGAGATGGAGGGTCTGGGATGCTTTCTAATGACAACGCGGCAGCTGGGTGTTGTCCTGGCTCTCCTATGATTTCCCAGCTTTCCCCCTCATCTGCCTCTGAGCTGCAACCTCTCTCAAAGCCCTGTTGTAAATCTATACTGTCTTCCTCTTCCTCCTCCCTGCCCAGTCCCTGACACAGCCTCTGAGTAATGATGGACATGAAAGTGAAATGTAGAATGGCTGTGTGTCAGAAGGTACCTGGAATTTCTCAAGTTGCCCCCCTACGTTATAAAGCTTCTTTTTTTAGTATTTCACTCAGGTCGTGGTAAATGTTGCAGCTACTTACGCCCCTCCCAAAAACTTATCCAGGGGTTCAGGGAGCCCTCGTGAACAAAACTTTCAGTTTGTTCACTTTATTTAAGGTCCAAAGCTATGGACTTAACCCAGCATTCTAGGTCATGCACACTCCATTTCCCCTCATCAAATGCTTTTGTCTGGCCCTGATGTGTCCTTGAGTTGTAATAATGCCCCTTGCTTTCTTGGATTTCTCCAGAATAGGTGTGTGTGTGTACTTTTGCATTGCCTGAAAGGTAGGTCTGGATACAACCACTTTTATCTCTGGCCCTGTCCATCAGTGGCATGTGGTCCCCACAAGAGATTGCATAGCTTGGACGGGAAAAGGTTCCAAATCTTTGCCTTATTACACATTTTTGTTGTTAAATATACAAAAATCCATTTTCAACTCTTTGTTAAGAAATTCAGCAAAACAGTCCAGTATACTTCTTATTCAATAAACCCAACTTCCTCACTTTTTAAAACACGCTTTTTAAAGGGTAAAACACTCTTGGCACACTGCATTCGTCTGCACTTTGAATCAAACTAACAGTATCAAACAAGTACTTAGCAGATATTTTTATGGACAAACGATAACCACTAATGGGTTGTACCTGGTGTTACTTTATTTTAATACACTATTGAATCTTTTAGAATATATTATATGGTTGCTGGTCATGATACTACACTGTAGAATACTCCACATCACCCTAAAAGCTCATAACATGTCATGTTTCCAGAGACACCCATATCTTACAGTTTATGCAAAATACTATTTTAATGCAACAGGTTTTTATTTTTTAATAAATCTCTGCCACAACCAGGAAATTGGAATACAATGCAGCCTCAGTAGAAGCTTTTCTGCCTGGCCTTTTTACAACTGATTTCATTCTCATTCTGCAAACACAGAAGAGGAGCTCTCTTTCTTTCATACATCTCATGATGTAGAAATTATCTATAGTTTTTAAAGATCTCTTTCAGTACACTGCAACCAGCCATGACCAGCCTATCCAGTTGATGAATGAGATGTTTGTGCTAATAATCAGCACTGAGGAGGCTTAGCCAACAGCCTGCTACTAGTCATTCCCTACATACGGTAGGCACTTTAGCTGTGGCCTCAAAAGCCATTTCCCCAAATCTGAGAAATGTATTGTGGTGGCTAAGTAGCAGGAAAATGCACGGGCAGGGCCAAGACTTAGGTACTCTAATGGCTTGGACTGCCTTCAGACAGGGAAAATGGCCGCAATCTACAGATGTAATCCATTGCTTCCCAAGTTATCCAACTTATGCAATACAGTCTTAATTCAGCTGGATTTGTATTTTCAAAGGTGCAACCCATCCTCGACTTAAGTGCACAGGAGCACCATTTACATTCCTTAGGATAAAGGTAAAGGGACCCCTGACCGTTAGGTCCAGTCGTGGACGACTCTGGGGTTGCAGCACTCATCTCACTTTACTGGCCAAGGGAGCTGGCGTTTGTCCGCAGACAGCTTCCAGGTCATGTGGCGAGCATAACAAAGCTGCTTCTGGCAAACCAGAGCAGCACACAGAAACGCCATTTACCTTCCCGCCGGAGCGGTACCTATTTATCTACTTGCACTTTTTGGGTGTTCTTTCGAACTGCTAGGTGGGCAGCAGCCAGGATTGAACAATGGGAGCTCACCCTGTTGTGGGGATTCGAACCGCAGACCTTCTGATCAGCAAGCCCTAGACTCTGTGGTTTAGGCCACAGCGCCACCCATGTCCCATTCCTTAGGATAGGTAAAGGTAAAGGTACCCCTGCCCGTACGGGCCAGTCTTGCCAGACTCTAGGGTTGTGCGCCAATCTCACTCAAGAGGCCGGGGGCCAGTGCTGTCCGCAGACACTTCCAGGTCACGTGGCCAGCGTGACAAAGCTGCATCTGGCGAGCCAGCGCAGCACACGGAAACGCCGTTTACCTTCCCGCCAGTAAGCGGTCCCTATTTATCTACTTGCACCTGGGGGTGCTTTCGAACTGCTAGGTTGGCAGGCGCTGGGACCAAGCAACGGGAGCGCACCCCGCCGCGGGGATTCGAACCGCCGACCTTTCGATTGGCAAGCCCTAGGCGCTGAGGCTTTTACCCACAGCGCCACCCGCGTCCCTATTCCTTAGGATAAAAAAAGGTAAAGGTACCCCTGCCCGTACGGGCCAGTCTTGACAGACTCTAGGGTTGTGCGCCCATCTCACTCAAGAGGCCGGGGGCCAGCGCTGTCCGGAGACACTTCCGGGTCACGTGGCCAGCGTGACAAGCTGCATCTGGCGAGCCAGCGCAGCACACGGAACGCCGTTTACCTTCCTGCTATAAAGCGGTACCTATTTATCTACTTGCACCCGGGAGTGCTTTCGAACTGCTAGGTTGGCAGGCGCTGGGACCGAACAACAGGAGCGCACCCCACCGCGGGGATTCGAACCGCCGACCTTTTGATCGGCAAGCCCTAGGCGCTGAGGCTTTTACCCACAGTGCCACCTGCATCCCTATTCCTTAGGATACTTTGGAGTAAATAGGCTCTTCATTGCCGCCAAGATTTATATGCTTAAATATAACTGGCATTTGTTCCTTTATAGCAGGAGTAGCTTACCTGTCGCCCTCTAGATGTCACTGGGCTCTGAAGCCCATCAGCCCCAGCCAGCATAGCCAATGGTCAGAGTTGATGCGAGTTGTAGCCTGGCAACATCTGGAGGACCACAGGTTAACCAGTTCAGCTTTTTACACACACACACACACACACACACACGTCTATAAACACGGCACGAGTTTGTGAATTAGATAATGACCACAATCCAGACCATGTAACAAACTTTATATGCCCAATGAAGCATCTGATTTAATTTCTTTCTCGTCAGCAGCTAGGTTTGCACCACATGGGAAGCCAATTTTTGACAAACTTTGAGTGCAATTTCCATTGCAACAAGGAGTGGGGACAAAGGCTCTTTGTTCAAGAAGAAATTTCAAAGTCTCACTGTGTGCCCAAGGAACCACTATTGTCTCTAAAGTTGCTCTCTGGTTTGTGGCCCAAATCTACAATCCTGCCATAGTGTCATGCAGTTCATAAGGCTTTTGTGTAAAGTTTCTCACCACATTTATTCTTACACACAAACATATTGCAAATTTTAAAATGTGAAAACTATTCAGTGAGAAAGAGCAGTTTGCACAAACGCTAAATAGATAACATGCAAATATATGCAAATAATATTTTGGGATGCTGGATCTGACAGCCCAATATGGAAAATATAGCTTGTCACAGCCTCTCTGCATATGCAGCAAGAACAGAGCTTATTATGAACCATATCATCACTAGAATGTTTCCTTGAAGGATTTGATTATACCGTATTACCAATTATCATAGTGATTACCATAGCAAGGACTGCTTCTCATCTTGCTTTTGACAGAAATGGTGTGTTAAAACATGTAGTTCTATATCGAAGAGAAGAGATGTTATTGCCAAAGCCGTATCTTAGATTTTACCCCCCCCCCCAATATGGCCCACAGCCTTAAGACCAATGCTTTCTTCTAGGAGTACTCAAGGGTACATAGTACTGACATATATATATTTTTCTAGAAGAAAAGCACTAGTTAAAACTGTGGCACTTGCTCTAACAATTTCATGGTGAGTACCAGCATCTTTTTTTTCTAGAAGAAAAGCACTGCTTCAGACATAAGACAGTCTTCCCCACTCTTCCCCAAACTCCAAATAGCTTCTGCATCCCAATGCCAAATAGTCAAGAGATACCACTGTGCCTGAACTTAAAGGAGAGATGGGGAATTGGGTCCATCCAGCAGGCTGAGTCCTTACTCCACAGGCCAACTTTGGCAGGAGAGTGGGGCTGCCCACCTGTCTATCGCCTGACATCATAAGCCTTAAAGAATGGTTGCCCAAAAGAGACGGAAATGAGAAGTCTGAAGACATTCAGTGGAGCAAGCAAGCACACCAGAGAGTGCACCAGGCAAGTAAGCTCAAAGCTCACAACTACCAGATAGAGTTCCTGACAAAGAACTGCCCAATAGTTACACTATCCAGTAAGAAACGGCATGGGGGCACTTCCTATTAAAGGGGAATTGAGACATATTGAAGCACATCCACACAGCTGGCCATGATTATCTAGGAAATCCTTAACTGGCAGATTTTTTTTTCATCTTCTTTCTTGTATTCAGCTTAATTAAAATGTCCTCGGTTCTCTGCTCCCAAATCACATGCTCCCAAGTACAAAGTAGCTTCAGATAAAGAGTACAGAGTAGCTTAAGAGCAGTATAGCATGCTTTTAAAGTCTTCTGCATTGCCACATCCCTATCACAGACTTAGAATCAGGAACTGAGAAACAGAAAAAGACACACAAACACACACACACACACACACACAAAGCAAAGACAGCCTGCTGTCAGCATTTCCCAGGAAGACGTACATTCACAAGGGTCCTGGTCCTGGAACAGTCTCAAAATTAGACACCAAGGCTCAGTATAAGCATACTTCTGGAGGGCAGGGGTGAAGCTGAACATGCCTACCAATGGGGCATTTGAAGCCCTGGTTTCATGTTTCAACTGAGCCCCCAGGTGTTACACACATTAGGATACCAGCAGGTAGCTCCCCAGGCCCACAGTTCTTTGCCCTGCTATTAGTGTAGCTAGCACCCAAGAGCCCCATTTAAATGGGAATTCAGCCACATGGTGCAGCCTGCGAGATCGGCATTTTTCACTTGCCCAGGTGGAGCATTGATATGGGGCACCAAAACCTTGACTGGACACATCCAGGTGGTGGACTTGTAAGAAAGCGAGGGTATTTTGGGATATGATATATGGTGAGATAAAAAAGTTGTTCAAAGTGATTATACAAAAAACAACAGAAAACACCGTGAAGCTTTTCTCTTAGGGATTGTAGGGACAGAGGTTCTTAAAAAGATGATTAAACAGTTTATGTATGTAATGACAGCAGCTAGGATTCTTTATGCACAAAAATGGAAGGAAGAAGAAGTCCGTACCCCCCAAAGAAGAATGGATAAATAAAGTGATGGACTATGTGGAACTGGCAAAACAACAGCAAAAATAAGAGAACCTCGCAAGGATTGCTTTGTGGAACAATGGAAACCTTTTTCTAAATATTTAAAGAAATATTATAATATGATGAATTTGTGAGCAGGATTTGAACTATGAGCAACGGAAGGAATTAGAGATTATTGTATGGTGGTTATGATAAAAGAGACAGAAGATAAGGGGGAGAAATTAAAAACACCATGGAAAATGGGGGGGGGCAGTTGAAGAAAACCAAAGAAAAAATTATGATGTTTTGCAGTGTACATGTGAAATGTAATAAAATATAATAAATGGAAGATTGGACCATCCAGGTTCTCTGGATGCCAGAGTAAGGGGCCAAGGGCTTCCTCTATTTAGGGGGATATTCTTTCTAAAGCTGTTGACTTTTCAATTTCTCAGGGCTGATTAAGTTTCCCAGTCAGCAACTGTTCCTCCAGCAGCTTTGTGCAACGCGAGCAGAAGCATGGAGTCTTCTAAAAACACCTGGGATGGTATCACCCATAGGCCATTGCATTTTGCAGGGGTGGAGAGAGAGAGAGAGAGAGCTCTTGCTTCTCGTTTTTCTCTCTTCTTTATGTTCCATCTTCCCCTTTTGACCTCTACCTTTTCTAAAGATCACAGCTCTTGTTACCTTTTTATAGCATGTGAACACTCCCCCGCTCCTCCAAAGCAAACCCAAGAGAGGAAACATGACTTGACCCCGGAGCTGATTTAGAGGCTGTGCTTCAGGCATCACAGCTGGCTTGGTCCTCCAGCTTCAGACACAGGTCTGGAATACTTTACCCTTTGATAGGCTCTTTGCTTTTGACTTCACAGAACAAAGGGAGCACAACTGAAAGCTTCCCTTTACCCATAAGCCCTGCTACTACCCTGACAACGTTCAATGGGAAATAAGTTTCTTTCTTTCTTTCTTTCTTGATAAAGAGGGGGAAAAGGAAATGTCCCACGAGGCAGCGGGTGGTGGTAGGGAGGTTTCAGGTAACAATGATATTGTTTCTATGGTAAACTAAGATAATAACAGGCTGTAACACAGCTTAAAACCAACAGTTTCCTGGCAATTTACTGGGTTAATCAGGTCAAAGTAGCCCATCACCCAGAACTTCATTAAATAGCATCTTTACCATTAAAAAACAAATCCAAACTCAATTGGAGTCAGAGAAGATGACTCTGGCACAAGCAAGCAGCCGCAGCAACCTACTTTGTGTGTTGACTTTCTGTTTGCGAGATATATAGTCAGCATTTCTAATGAATCTGCTGGAAGCGGCTGGAATATTATGATTTATAGCACCTTCCCACTCTCTATCATAGCATTTTATTAGATGGATGGGAAGCCAGTAGTAATGAGGTTAGGAATGAGAAAACATCCATCAAGCTCAGCAACGTCTTCTCTGGAAAGGCAACACGCTATCTCGTATGTCACAGGCAGTGATCTGGGTCACGATGATATAAAATGTGTGATTAAAACCAAGCATTTGACACCAGATAATAGGCATCTAGTTAAAAAATAGCTCCAGTGTTCCCGACTTTTAATTAAGCCCCACTCGTAAATATGCGCCATGGTAAATATACAGCAGAATGGGGCTTGTTTATATTCCCCCACATAACAATTACCTCCAGAACGGACCCTTTATTTTACTACATGATGTTATTAGGCAGGAGAGGGTCGAAAATGCAAACGTTAAGTCAGTGATGTCAAGCAAGCACACACAATGATTCCCTGCTCTCCCTCCCACTCCTTAGCCCCATCTTTACAGTTATCAATCTAAAATAAAACACCCTTAATCATCCTCAACAATCCTTCACTTTGCTTCTGATTGCATCTGTAATGACAAGAACATCGCAGGCCTCATAAAGGCCTCGCAGTCGAGTGCTATAAATATATTCATGTAATATGCGGTTCTGTTTCCCTCTCCCCCCTTTTTCCATGGGATTCATTTCCATGTTTCTTTTAAAAGGGTTAACACTCTGTACGTGTTTGCAGAAATGTCAAGGCCTCAGTCTAAGTGGGCTTCGTTGCTTTCAATAGGATTTACTTACAGATTAGATTTTGAGGTTGGGTTCCACCAGTTTCCATTGCCTTCAATGAGCTGGTATAGAGGTGTGGTTGAGAGTGTGTGCTAGAAACCAGAGTGTCCCCAATTAAATCACACTTTAGCCGCAAACTTGCTGGCTGGCCATTATTTATGTATTCGCTCCTTTTCCTCTTCTTCCCCCGGTTGCTCTACTGCAGGACTATTATATGATCACCTAAGTAAGATTACTGAGACAATATAGGGAATGTTTTGAGCACTCAGGAAAAAAGTGGTGGCTGGGTGGGTGGCTGGGTATAGCAAGTGCTTCAGAGTGTAAATAACTTCCCTGCCCTCTGCCCAGTTGTCTCATTTTAGCTATTCTCTGCTATTCAATTTAAAAAAATAAAAATTATTTCCCCCCAAAACTCTCCTCCAAAATGCACCAATATTTGGAAGCCAGTGCCCAGATTTGGAATTTAGTGAATGTGCCATAGGTCCCACTCACAAAATGGCTGCTGTGGGGGGCAAGCCATAAATCAAAATAGTTGCCATTCCCAAAAGAGCAGAAAAAGAGATAGAACCACAAAAAGGTGCAAGCATGTCCCCAGGACCACATCAGTGGAAGCAAAATGCCATAGCTTGCAAGTGTCCTGGAAAAACTAGGACACCCCATTTTTATTGTGAGAGAACAGTGGCCATTTTGGTTGCTGTGATCTTGTGCTATTTCATGGCATGATTTCCCCCCGAAAAGCACTTTTTTTAGGGCCGCGATCTTGCACAGAGCCCCCAAAACATGCATTTTGGGGCACTGTGCCTAAAAAAAACCCATGGGGGATGGGGAACCATGATGTGAAATCGTATGAGATCATGGCAGCCCAAATGGCCTCCGTGCTCTCACGATAAAAAATTGGAAGGTGGTTTCCAGGAAGATGGCATTCCATATTTTGGCTTCAAAGTGTTGCAGGGTATGAAATGCACCAACCCTTTAGCAGCTCTCCTCTGTTCAGAATGAAATGGATGGAGGGTATCTGGTCCTGGCAGCCAATGAAATGTGGACATACCTGAGGGTTCAATTAGGGCTGGATTTAGGTTTGATGAGGCCCTCAGTTAGGTTTGATGAGGCCCTGAAGGTAGTGCGGCCCTTTATATGTCCAGCTGTCCTTTGTCAACAACAAATTGTCGCTGTTTTTTGTGTTGAATATATGCTATATGGTAATTTATGGACCTAATAAGTATCTCAAGCCATTTGCACATGTTGCCATGCAACCAGTCCATGCAGAATGTATTATGTACCACTCCGGATATGTAACTTTCGGGTTACGAGCGCAGCAAACCCGGAAGTGTATACTTCTGGGCTTTGCCGCGTGCGTATGCGCAGAAGTGGTGCCTCTGCATACGGACTTTTCAGGGCCCTCAAGGAATGAATTTAATTAATATCTGGAGGGTCCACTGTATATAGAAATGAGCAAACCAGTGATATTTTAGAGAGGTGGGGCCCATTACTTACATCATAGGAGCCTACACAACACAAAACACTGTTGCTGTATGTTGGTTTTGTTTTATTTTATTTTTATTTTATATTTTGGAAATGCACATCCAGGTTTTTTCCTTAATTTTTTTTGGGGGGGGGCCAAGAGAGTGGGGCCATAAGTTATAGCTTGTGTAGCTTATAAGTAAATCCGGCACTGGGTTCAATGTAGGAGAGGGCAAGTCAGTGTAAACAGGAACTGAGGAGGAAGAACAGTCTTTTGTGCACTGAGGATTTTGAGGAGACCTTTTGAGGGCACCAAAGGAGGCACACTGGCACCAAGGTGATCACAGTGATGACTCCAAGGCTTCAGATGGAACCCAGTCACTAAAAGCAGCAAAGATGGTGCCTTCTTTGGCCTCACTCCCTAACAAACTACTGATGCTAATACTGATTTTATTGGCCATAAGGAATAAATTTTGACTAAGTGTTGCCAAATTGCATCTAGTAGCTGTCTCTGTGTATTTTTAAATTGCTTTGGTGTTATTTTTTAAGTGCTTTTCTCCAGCAGAAAAGGAGGGAAGTGGTGAGAAGATATCTGTTAGAGAAAATGTACTTTAAAAAACAACTAGAGAAGACTATACACACATACACACACACTCACATGTTATATTGTAATTTAATGATGATAGACTAACAAAAATGAAATCCACCGGCAAGCATATACTTGTGGTGTTGCCAGGTGCTAGTTGCAAGTCCTTCAGTGCAATTATTTTAAATACCTATTTTAAATTATAGTAATAACTGTAACTGACAACTGAACAGTTGAACAAGTTACAGCAGTGCCTGATTATTATGCTTTCCGTTGCTTAGACAAGAGGCAAAAGCAGCCGCTGGCCTGATGGATATGTTACAGTGGGTGAATACTCTGACCTCGTCTCATCAGTCATTTCCAGGGTAAACTAGGCTGTGTTTATCATGTCAGACTCACAGGAGTCCTCAATGTCACTTCCAACAGCCACGCAAAAGGAAATGCTGCTGTCTGTGAAACAGGAGGTGGGGAGGAATCAAGAAGAAAGAAAGCCAATGTCATCGTGGACTTATTAGCTCTGCAGAAAAGGAATTTGATTCAGAAATACAAGGAAACCTCATAGGGAGTTTCACAGAGCAACCTCCACATCCAGTGCCCTGTGCCAAATTGCTGTGGCCAGAACATAACATGGGAGGAGCAGCTTTTAATAAAACCTCCCTGCCCCTCCCATTGACTACGACAGCTACAGGGCTGGAGTAGCTCCAGGTCTATTTGCGGAAGGTTATGCGGGACTGAGGCATTTAGCATCTCGCAGATCTACGGCCTTCCACAATGAACCACTGACATGCCCCATATCTACCTCCACTGCCAGACCAGCTGTGGTGGCAGAACTTGCCAACGATGAACTTGTTTACTATTTACTTGTTAAGAAGTAACTCAGCTGAGGCAAATAAGATTGCTATTTGGTCCAACAACACTTCTGAGATATGGACATTTGCCCCATGTATATCTCAAGGTATGCATGACATTCACAAGTGCAACATTATGCCTAATAACACTAGACTTAGTTCTTCTTCCTCAGTTCTACTGTTAAACCATAGGTTTTGCAGATTAAATACTGTGATTTACAGTATTAAAAACTGTGACTTACAGTTTTCTAGGTGTCTTATTAGAAGTGGTTTATTACATTCATATCGGTCTAGGGTTTATAGACTTACTGAAGGGCTTTTCTCTAGCCAGTTAGCCAAATATATGACTGACCTTCTAAGATGAGCTAGATATACAATCTCTATGCATGTTAAAACCAACTAACCTGTTCATAAGACAACTTGGGCAGGGGGATTTCTTCATTCATCTAAGGAGGAGGCCTCTAGCCCAGGACCTCACTCTGTTCCCATGGATATCTGGCTGGCCACTGTGGGAACAGAATGGTGAACTAAATAGGCCTTTGGTTGAATCCAGCTGAGCTATTGTGTCTCCCATGCTACTTAAACATCCATAGTGAAAGAGGTCACTTGGAAATTTGGAATGTATTGTCACTACCATGTGGATGACAGAGAGCTGTATTTCTCTATTTCATCCCAGTCCAGGGAGGCTGGGGAAATTCTCAGCTGATGATTTGAATCACTAAAGCACTGAATATACAGTTACTAGCATGGAAGGCATTGCTGTACTTAATCTGGAGTAGGGACTGCACTCCTCCAATGGCTGCATGTGTGCAGGGGCTCCATGCATTCAAGACACTCAGCTGCAACCAGGGCACTCAGTGGCATATGTGTCGTGGTCGTATGGTGCCCCTACACATGAGCAGCTGCTCATAAATTGAAAGTGTGGGCGTGCCTGCAAAAACAAACAAACACATATAACAGAGAAGCTGGAAGAAGGAGACACAAAACTGGGGACTAGGTAAAAGCATGGTCCTGTTTCAATGGCCTACATAAGACTATTCAGTGCTTTTTTCCTAAAAAAATGTTTAGGGATACTCTCAATTTTCCTACTCATATTGAAACACTGCCCCTCAATGAGGCCAAACTTAGTTTCACAAAATGTTTAGGGGTATACGTATCCCAGTGACCCCCCAGAAAAAAGCACTGAGGATATTGAATGAATAGGGTTTCATAATTGGTTTGATGTGGTCAAGTAAAAGGAAGCTTAGACAAAACCAAAGTATTTTTAGTCAGCAATGGTGATCTGTCAATGAGAATACAAAGTTTTGGGCAGGAGTGCACTGCTACGATCCAGGGGCTCCTGGAACCAGCTTTGCTCCTGAGTTTTCAGGATCAGCTGTGGTCAAGAGTGCCTTTGCCAGCTGTGACTGGTGTGCCAAGTGCCCGAAGAAAGCAAATCTGGCCATGGTTACCCATCCCTTAATTACATCAAGCTGAGACCCTAGGATTGCATTGTTTGCACTGGCTTTTAACGTGTTTCTGGGCTCAATTCAAAGTGCTGGTTGTTCTGAATAGCTTAGGATCAGATGTCTAAAGAACTGCCTCCTATTCCTACCACATGAGTCTGCTTTTGATCTAAGGTCATCTGGAGAGGTCCTGATATGTGGCTGGCAGGAGCAACTGGACTCTGCAGTGCCTCCCAAGCAGCTGGCCCTTTGGCTGCCTCACAGATGTAGTTCCAAGTAAGGCTAAAAACACTTCTGCCCTGAGAACCTTTTTGACTTGGGTGATATGTGAGGGCAAATCTTGATGTTTTAAAAATTGCTGCTTTGCATGTCTTAGATAAACAGATTTCTTTTAGTTGTGTTTTACTTATTTGTTGTGTGTTGGTTGTTGACTTGAACAGTTTGTGAGGGACTCGTGTGCAGTCAGAAAGGCACGATATAAAATACTTTAAATAAATAAGTAATTCAAATGGATGGCCCATTTATAACAAATGATAATTGCCCTTTTATTATCACCTCATTTCCTGCAGTTACACCTCCCTGAGGAGAAAATTACTTTTCATCTCCCATTTATTTTCCAGAACAAAATTTGCTTACAAGAATGGACAACTGAAGAGCCCAAGAAATTTTCCACTGAGAAAGCAGAACAAGAGCCGAAGCATCATTGACTGTTGCCTTTAATTCAATACTACCAGAAAGCAAGATATGTATTTTGCATACTCAGGACCTAATTTTATACAGTGGGTTTTATGAGCTGCTGTATATTAAATTATGGTTATTTTTTAACAAATAAAACATATTCCAAGACATATAAAACTTTTTTTGCTGTAATGTAAGAGATACATTTTTGATTATCTAAAAGTTTCCAGTCCAGCTCTCAGAACTGGAGAGGTGTGTTAAGATTTGTAATTATTACTTTTTATGTAATTGTGTGATTTCTGTAAGTATAGTCAACACAGCTTCTTGCATTTTGGGGCCCTCTTTGAGAATAACTATTGGAAGCTGCTAAGATGAGCTCCTGCACATCAACATTTACCACTGAGCTTATTTCTGTTTTGATGGCAATTGCTGCAAATAAAGACTAATCAGCCATTTATTTTTATTTTTTGGGAAAGTTGAACAGGAAGATCTATCTTTTTCCACAAAGAGGTTTGGATACCAGAGGGAGATTGGTTTAATGGCTTCAGGCATTTCTGTGGAATGAGAATAGTTTCTCTTGGGTTGCAATATAAGACTGCATACTTGCGGTCACCTTGACCCTTGAAATGAGTGATTTACTATGTTGGCGTTTATTACACAACCATTTCAGGGGAATAAATTACAGGCTCCTATGCTGTATTAATATTATTGTGACATAGCTACTGTTGCAGCCCTTTTGTCAACATCTTCTGCACAATGCCTGCCAGGCTAGATATGGGGATACTGGCTAAATGCGCACTGATGCCATCATGAAAGGTCATCACCAGCAGCAGCACTTTTTACTAGTAATAGGCTGTTTACTTAGCACCAGTGTTAAGCTCAGCTGCTGCTGGGAACATGAATATGTAGGCTTTTGAATGAGAACAGGTGCTAGCAAGGAAAGATCCATATCAGTATTCATGTACAATCAAAAATAGCTATAAAGCATGTCCGTGACCTCATTTCACCGACCCGGTTTGCTTGCCAGGTTTTTCTGGGTGTGAATCTAATCTACTCATATTATGATGGCAAAAGCTGAAAATAAAGACTGACTGACTTCTGGGTGGTGTTAATGCTTTGGCATTTAAGCAAGGATAATTTATAGACAGGCGCTCTGTCATCATCACTGTAGAGTAGACAGTCTATATTCAGCAGCCGGTTGGCTTTTCCCTGTTCTAAATTTTTCTAACATGGCAAGAAGGGACCAGTCTCGTAGGGTGGATCAGTTTTAGCTATGATGGCATAGACCACGGGTGTCAAACACAAGGCCCGTGGGCCGAATCTGGCCCGCCAGACCTCGTCATGTGGCCCGTGTAGCCGCCGCCGGCCGCCAGCCTTCACCTTTTATTCTCGCTTCTTCTTTTTTTTTTGACACAAGAAAGCCGCCTCTTCAGCGCATACGCGGCAGCCTACAAGCCAGAGAACGTCTGCCCTCTAGCGGCGCCGGCCGTTCTACACAGGAAACCTCCACTTTACATGCATTCAGGAAACCTCCACTTGTTTTTATATTGAGTGCATATTGAGTCCTATAGATACAACCGGCCCTTTGAGGGTGACCAAACTGCTGATGCGGCCCACGATGAATTTGAGTTTGACACCCCTGGCATAGACTCTGCCCATAAACACTTACGAAGGAGCAGCTCACCCGCTGGAAGGGGCACTGCTGTTCTCCCTGCACAGCCCTGACCTCACCACTACCTCACCCTTCGTCCTCCTGGTACGCGGCAGCAATGCCCCTGTCAGCAGACTAGCTGCCTCACTGGGCAAGCGACTTCTACACTTACACAGCAATAGAATTGTTAGCTTTTCTTTCATTTTCTTACAACATTTTTTTGCCACCCAATTACAGTACGCTCCCTGGGAGGTGCAAAACTTTTTTTTTAGAAAACAGCAACAGTGAACCATGAAATATAAAATATATAACATCCAATTTAAAACCAGCTTAAACAACATCCAAATAAACCAGGCTGCAACCAGCAGTGCCCAAGGTCTAAAGCACACTCAGACATGTTTTTAAAATTGAAAAGCTGGGGGAAATCACAGAATTGTAGAGTTGGAAGGGGCCAGGCATTGAAAACACCACAAGGTAAACCACTTAGAAGTTTTATTATGATCAAGCAATATATAGATTTTAATAAATAAATAACTAGGTGCTGTGTGAGCTTCTCAGGAGGGCGTTCCACAACTGGGACACCCATACTTTAAAAGGCTGCTCTTTAATAGCCACCTGCCTCAACAAATCTGGTGGGGTATCTGGAGGAGAGCCTCTGAAGATGACCTTTGGGTTTGTCACAGGATTCCTGCTTATTCATATTTGATTTAAAATGTGACAATTACTTTAAAGAGGTATCTACCATACTCCCTTGCCCTAGTTCTCTTCCCGCTTCTAAGCCAATAGCCAGCAACCCTGATCTTATCCTTCCCATTTATTTGAAGGCTTTATAGATGACTTAATCCAAAACCTTCTCTCCTCATCAGGACCTCCCTGCTTCTTGTGGGCAACTACAGAGCTGCTGTGTTCTTTCCATGTCTTCTAGGGCTGTGCTGAAACCTGTCTTCCAATTTCCCAAAACTCTTCTGACCCTGCTAAAGAAACTTCAATTTTTCTGCCACTTTCTGTAACAATTTATTTGTAATTTTGGTGGGTGCTGGTTTCAACTTACCTTATTGTTGTGAGGTAGATGTGGGTGATGTGTCTGTGCAGTTTACTCAGCTGTCTGCACTTCCTGATTTGAAAAGCCCTCATGATGTCTTCCGCTGAAGTGTTTTTTTTTCAAAAAAAAAATATTGATTTTCCATATATATAAACAAACAAACAAATAAACATAAATCTTAAGTATAATAGTTCCATTTTTCTTTACATTGTTGGGTGACTTCCTCGACTCCCCCAGGCTGAGTTTCAATGTATAGCATTGTAACAGTTTTCCAAAACTATTTTCACATGTAATTTACTTAATCCGTTAACATCTTTCTTTCCTTTCATTTTAACTTTAAACATATTATTCTATAACATCACTTATTTAAATCCTAGGCCAATCTGCTACTTGCAAGTATTTCTATTTAAATTATCTTAGCATATTTAGTTAAATAGTCTTTAAATTTCTTCCATTCCTCCTGGTACTCCTCCTCCTTCTGGTCACGGACTCTTCCGGTCAGGTCGGCTAGCTCCGAAAAATCCGTCATCTTCATCTGCCATTCCTCCACTGTTGGTACTTCTTGTGATTTCCAATATTTGGCCAGCAAAATTCTAGCAGCAGTTGTGGCATACAAAAACAATCTAGCATCTTTCTTGGGCAGTTCCAAACCTAGTCTTCCCCTGAGTTTTAAATGAAGTACAAGAAGCCAAGGAAGACTGCTACAGATTGCCTGAGATTGGTGCACTTACAGAAGTTCTTCCTTTTGCTATCTATCTATCATCTATCTATCTATCTATCTATCATCTATCTATCTATCTATCTATCTACCTATCATCTATCTACCTATCATCTATCTACCTATCATCTATCTATCTCCATATCCATACTGATTTTTTTAAAATTAAATGAACACTCCATTTTTACAAAAAAAATGAGAACCAGCTATCTGGCACACTCATATCCGGCCTCTCATAGCAAACCTTCTTTTGCTTTCCAGAAATCCAGCCCAAGATCTCCCCCATTTGAACATGTTTGAATACAATTGCTTTTCTCACTAATTACTGGATAATGCTGCTGTTGTCTTTAAAAAGAGGAGACATTTTTAGGAACAGCACTACTGCAGAGCGAATCTGCCTCCTGTAATTTCAGGTTTGGTGTCCTGGCTGCTTACTCTTTTTGCAGTCCTGTGCTTACCATTTTATTCTCTTTACAAATGACCCTTTAACCAATCAAAAATCTTGCTCTTGTAACCCAACCACTCCTTAGTTTTTAACTAGGGACCAAGGAGCACAAATGGAATGTCTACAAAAGGATCCATCGCAGTCTGACCTTTTAATTCCACCGTCTCATATAAAGGGAATGATCTCTAATGTCCACTTGACATAATGCAAAACCTCACAGGGCCCAAAGTCATCTCTTCAGTCAGCCTAGCAGTTTCTTGGTAGTCTGCCAGCTGAAGACCACATGGGTAGGCAAACTAAGGCCCAGGGGCCAGATCCGGCCCAATCGCCTTCTAAATCCGGCCCACAGACGGTCCAGGAATCAGCATGTTTTTACATGAGTAGAATGTTTCCTTTTATTTAAAATGCATCTCTTCATTGTTATTATTTTAAATATAGTCCAGCACCCCACAAGGTCTGAGGGACAGTGGACCAGCCCCCTGCTGAAAAAGTTTGCTGACCCCAGAATACATTGGATCTCCCAGGCTTCAGTTTGCAATAAATGGCCAACTTTCCCCTCATGCATTCACTGGTCATAAAGCTGTTTGATAATGTATACTACACTTACATAACTTACATAACTCCATAATACAGTATTGCTCTTTCTCCACAAGACCCAAGCTTTTCCCTCCCTGAGAATTCAGTCAAAAATATCAGGTAAACTGAATTAAATACAGGGTAAGCCAGGGGTGAGGGGAGCTCAATCTTCACTGATGGCTGTTGGAGCCACATACGTCAGTTTGGCAACTTTTTCTTGACCTTCAGCACTTTGCTCTTCTCCTCTGAGTTTGCTTTGTTTCCTGTTGGGGAATCGTGACTCTCCAACTTCCATCATTCCTGACTATTATATATGCTTCAGTTTCTATATATTGGAGGATGGAGAACTTGTGGCCTTCTGCATGTTGTTGGACTCCAACTTCCATCATCTTTGACCATCAGCCATACTAACTTAGGCTGATGGGACTTGAATTGCAGGCAGTTGGACTAGATGACCCTCAATATACCTTCCATCTCTATGATTTCATGTAGGTGGGTTGGTTATAAGAAAACCATGTTAGATCAGACTAGTGGTCCTTCAACTCCAGCATGCGATTTCCTACAGTATCCTGCTATATGGGAAGCTAGGAAGCTGTTGCTCCAAAGCAACTGGCAATTGCAGCCTTTTGGCTTCTGAGCCTGAAGGCTGCATGTGGCCATCATGTGGAGTAGAAGGGGAGCTACTTCCACACCTAACATTTCTTGTAGCATGTATGTGCAGAACTGTGGCCACATTCACAACAATGCAGATGACAGTACAACCTCTTCCTTTGTTGTTCATCACCACTTCAGTTAAGTGTTACTGTCCTGACAAAACTTCTCTCAGTGCCACGGCATTCACTTCCTCAGCACAGAAAAGTTAAACAATGGAGTACGTTGGGGCATAAGCTCTTCAACCATTGAGATATTGAATTCTGATCTTTAATAAACCAACACTGATTTGCCGCACTGCTCCTGTTTGCTTAGTTAAGCTCCACTGGCATAAGAAAAGGTTCACATAATTTAATCAGATTGCCTTTTTCATTTTATTTTTATTAATGCAGAAAGCAGGCACTGAGCACCATGATTACTTGCTGTTCTCACAACTAGAACATTCTTTCCCTATCAAACTAGCAATGGATGGGGCGGGGAGCAATGAAGTGCACAGGACTTTAAATAAATAATTGAAGTTGCATCTCCTCCCACACAGACCTGCCCTGGGTGTTAAGATTTGCAAGGAAAGCCCTGCTGGCAATACTCCTGAAATGTGAAGTTTGTGGGGTTGTTGCATGGAAGAGGGCCTTCTCTGTGGTGGGCCCCAGGTTGTGAAAATAACTCCCTTCTGAGATGCACTTGGCTCTATCTATGCATGCTTCTTGATGATGGTCAATATGTATCTTTTTTGCCATGCAAAAAGCCAGAGGCTTTTATTTATTTATTTAGAAGCACTACAGCCTCCAACCATAGAAGTACAGCATAGCAGACAGGGCTAGTAGCCATGAGTAGTCCTCTCCTCCATGATGTCTTTTTTTAAAAAAATAAATTTTATTAACCGGCCAATCACATCAAATCAAACCACATAAATTCCAAATTACAGAGCCGAATTTTTAAATTTTTGTTGGGGGTCCCATACTTCCAGATCCGAGGAAGGATTCTGATCTAAATCCTTACTTCTGCATTAATGTCCAAATTAGTCCAAATAAGTCCAAATAGATGTTCCAACAGTCCAAACACATGTTCATAGTTCTTTCCAATCTTCTCTTGCTGTTTCCACATCACTTCTTATTCTTATATTTTCTCTTTGTCCTTTATAATCCTTTATGGTCTCTTCTGATGGTCTCCTTAAGCTGATAAACGCCAATAATACTCCTGTGTGAATTTCCCGTCGTCATTCCTCAAGTCCAGATAGTTCCCATAAATCGTCACCTTCGGAGATAAGATCACTTTTTCCATCGTAGATTTATAGCTCTGTCGATCTTAAGACCTCTTTGAGGAGTTTAAAAAGGCTCTCTTTCACTCTTTCTCCCCCCGGTCTTAGTCCTCCGACAGAGCTTCCCAAAATGGCGTCGGAATTTTTGACTGCGTCATAACAAAGCTCTTATACATTCCACAGTCTTCTATAAACATGCTTTGGTTTGAAAGTTTATCTCCACACAGCCTTAAATTCACAGCTTAAGTCCTTACTCATTTCTGGCTTTTGACTCTTGAAGGGAGGGGATTCTTGGGTTTAATCACATAAGTAAAAAAAATTAAAACATTTCCCCCCCTCCTCCATCGGTCATTTGCCGTACCGTATCTTGACGTATCTTCTCATAAATTAAATCTTGTTTTTCCAGAGACCTCTTCTGTTGCAGCCTTCACTCCTCCTCATTTCCTGAAGTATGTGCATTTCCTTCGTGCCAATTTAATTCTTTTGAAGTTCTTGCAGCTAGTGGCGCAGATCAGAGATAGCGTCGAGGAGTGCCGAGAACCCACAGGAGGGTTTTTGTGCCTAGTGCCCCCATCCCCCTCACAAATTCGGTGGTGGTATCGGGCACAGCAGGCAAACGGCCCCACTCACCGTCTTGAGTGGGTAGGGAGGCTTATTACTCCCAACATAGCCTCCAAATTACCTCCTGTGGGTCGGAGAGATGTTATTGTCGGCCATCTTCCTATGCGCCCCCTAGTGGGCCCCCTCTCCTCCATGATGTCTTGTGCCCTACCGTGGAGGTATGACCTGTCTCTTAAAGTTGGCATTGATAGAATAGGATCTGTCTGGAAGGGAGCAAGGAAATGAGCTCTAGGCAGGGGCAATGTGCAGAGAGAGGTGAGAAAAGGTTGGGGGGGAAGTTGGGGGGGGAGGTAGGGCAAAGGGTTTCTTCCCCTATGCCCACTGAGCTTCTTCAGCTTTTCCCAAGCAGTGTTCTCCAGATGTCTCCCCCCCCCCGATCTCCCCCCATTTCACTGAGTCCGCACAAGACGTACTGCTCTCTGTCTCAAGTCGTTAATGACATTTTACAGAGTCGCTGTAAATAATTCAGTTCCAACGTTAATAATGCACACCAGCGGAAGAAAGGAATTAAAAGGGATAGCCAAAAGGGAGAAGGTAAGTGTTCAATGAGGATAAGAAACAAAGCTGAGAGATAAAGGAAAGCTTCCCCCTGACAGCAGGATCACCAAAGAAACAGAATCAAGAGAATGAAACTGCCAGATGGAGGGGGAAAGTGCCATTGCTTTCTCTATGGAAGAAAATCCAAGAGAGATTGCATAGCCTGAAGTTCATTCATTCAGTGTGGGCCGTATATCTATATGCATGTGTGGGTTGAGTGTGTACAGTGGATGTGGGTAAAAAAGGTATGAAGAAAGCATACGTGGAATTGAAGTAGTTGGCCAGTGGATTATGGATACAAAATCATCTGTGGGCTAAACTGGGGGCCTTTTTAGTGACAATGCTTTAATTTGTGTGAATATTTCACAATGGCAAGTAGAAGCCATTGGGATGATGAGAACTGCGACGATGCAGTGCAGTGAGGAGGAGTTTATCCCCACCCCACGGTCCTGGCAAAAAATCACTCAAAGCTACCATTTGCATTAGGAGAGACTCTCCCATTGGTGCCCGTGGGAGCTTCCTTCCTGATGCAAATAAGAACTCTGGAAAATGGGATTTCCACTGAGAATTACGATAAGCGCTAGAGGAAAGGGTTTGACCCTCCTTTCCCACCTCCGGCAGATCCAGCCCTGAACAGCTCCCCACTCTCCATGACAGCTGTTTGTGACTGTAAAACCATTCATTCAATTTAAAGCAACACATTTCACAACACATGTAGCTGGGCCCTCTGTGTGATCCCAGTTCTAGCTGTACACATCGAAAGTATTTTTGCTCCTTAGAAAATATTTTGAACTCTTACATGCACTCTAGTCAACCTCCAACATAAATGCCTTCATTTAGAAATACCGTGTTTAAATTAGTAACATCAAATAGTTTCATATCACTGTAAGGGTAGTTTGCAAACTGACACTGCACACACAAAATATAAATACAGTGGTACCTTGGTTTTCAAATGTCTCCATTGACAAACGTTTCAGTTTTCGAATGCTGTAAACCCAGAAGTAAATGCTTTGGCTTTCAAACAAACCTTAGAAGATGAACATGCCACATGGCTTCCGTACTGAGTTTTCCATATTGAGTTTTCGGTATTAAGGCTTATGTTTTGAGTTTTCGATTGTTTCAGTACTTGAACAGTCTTCCAGAATGGATTACATTTGAAAAGCGAGGTACCACTATATTGGTTTGTTTAAGGAAATAATTTCCAGCCAGTATGAGCATATCTAACAGCAGACATAGGTCTCGTTTGCCCATAATGCTAAGTCATGGTTTATTTAACAAATCATGAGTTAACCATGAGTTATCCTAGAAATGATCAAATCATGCCTTGTTTCTTTAAAATTTGGTTTGCTCCTCTTGCCTCCTGCCTTTGTGGCTTGGTGAGTGGTCTGAGGTGGGATGGCCAAGCAAACCATGGTTAATGAAAAGTGATTGGTTCACACATGACACCAATTACAGATAGGTAGCTGTGTTGGTATGGACTTCCATTTCATGCGGCTCAAATGGACTTCCATTTCATGCGGCTCAACTCATTACCAAACTTAAAACTCATGAATTGCAACTCATTACCAAACTTAAAACCATGGAGAGACCTGGTCTGAACAAAGACATTGGATTCTTATCTCATTATACATGACAAAGCCATTTTTCACCTTCTCACCCCTTGCTTTTTCCTGTAAGACCTATTGCAGTCGTTAAGAGTCGTCAACAGGCTCATCACAGCTATCTGCCAATCACCCATTCCCACCACCCTTCTGAGTAATACCCCTCCCCACCTTCTCACTATATAGAAGGATCTGGCAACTTCTGTTTCAGTGTATCTGAAGAAGTGTGCATGCACACGAAAGCTCATACCAAGAACTAACTTAGTTGGTCTTTAAGGTGCTACTGGAAGGAAAAAAAATTTTTGTTTTGACATGACACCAAGCCATAGTAAAAACAAAGCAAGGTTTATAAGCCAACAATAAACTATCGTTGCAGATAATGGTTTGTTGGCAGGAAACAAACCATAGTTAATGTGATGGCTTGTGAATGTTCTTCGCAAGAAATGCCTCTGCTCACTAAGAGATACATATATACAGTCTTTATTTGACATATGTACAAGCAGCACGTTACAATCATGCATCCGAATCCTCCGGCTCAGATTCTTGGAGTGCCTTATGCCCGCCCCTTCTCCAAGAGAAAAGGCGTGGAAGTTTCACGCGATGTCTCTGTCCCCTCCCCTTTAACACTCTCCTTTCTTTGACAGACGGAATAGGCATTGTTTCACTGTCTGTGCCAGAACTTCCTGTACGGTGTTGAGGCCCTGGTTCAACATCTGTGAGCCATTCGTCCTCCTGGCTTTCCCTTCTTTCCTCCATCGCCACTTCCTGCCCCCCTTCCTCTGCCTGTCTCTGCTCCTCCCCTTCATTCTCCGGCAATACCATGACAGTTAAGCTGCTAAACAGGGTTCATGCATAAGTCTAAACCCTGGTTTAATAATCCACAGTTTAATAAAGCATGTATTAGCATTATATATGAACCAGTCCACATACTACTGTCATAACTTAGATGTGTTTGTTTTTAAGTAACCTGTACCTTAATGGCTTCTTAGATGTTATTCCCATGGATTTCAATGGGACTCGCTCCCAGAAAAGTGTACATAGGATCATTGTATTAAAGAAGCTCCATAATTTCTTTATTGCTACTTTATGTGACTCAGTAGGACACAGTCAGTGCATTTGTGCTTATAGGCTCAATTCATTTTCCCAAACAGAACAGTATTGAGTTTTCTCCAAACTCTGCTCTGAACATCCATTAGCAATTAGCATAAGCCATTATGTCAAACAAATATTTAATTTAGCATCCTTCCTGCTGGATAGCTCTCTTTTTCCCACACACATGAAGCCTTCTTTAAACATCCTAGGCACAAATATTCTTTGCTGGGAATTTTTAGATGTGTCACTGCCTTTTACCCCCTGAGGAAAATCTCTGTACTACATCACATGTGAACTCATGACAATATGATGTGACATGATCTAGTCTCTTAATTCCTCGGTTGTCTGGCTGGAGAAGCTGATTCCTCAGTTGCATATGTTTCTGGCGAATAAAACTTAGAGCAGGAATGAGGGATCTCTGGCCCTACAGATGTTTTTGGATAAATCCCATCAGCCTCAGCCACCCAGGTCAACAATAAGGAGTCATGGGAGATGGAATCCAAGAACATCTGAGCAGCCACAAGTTCTCCATCTCTGATGGAGCCTGGCTTCATTATACTTTCAGCACAGAGGTAGCCATGTGTAGTCTGTTGGCAATTCCTAAACAGGAGCCCCTGGTCCCTTGATCAGGCCGTTGTTTATCTTTGCTTATCTTATCTCTCCCTTCCTGACTAATTTTTCCTGCACTCCCATCTCAGCCCCCAGGAACAATTAGCTGCTGAAAGGGAGAATAGATAAGCAGAGTTCAGTGTAAATAAATACACTGATAAGATCAAGGTATCCAAATACCAATGGCTTGAATGTATCACTTCATTTCCATTTCTGTTAGAGGTGTGTGTGTGCACATGCAGTGTTAGACCAACTGTCTAAAACCCAAATTAGGCAGCTTCTTGGCTATACATGGGAGTTTCAATTTGCCCTGCCAGTTTAAACTTGCATTTTACATAATGGAGTGTGAACTTCTCAGTCAGCTTGAGTAGTTGTGCTAACCTTTTTGTAGAGGTTATATTATAAAGCTAGCCCATTGTGTAATGGATGCAATTATTCTGAACACACCTGGATATTATTGTCTAGCATTTAAAAGGATTCATGTGTCATCGTAATCATTTTGTGCGATGTATTGAATGAGATCCAGTGTTGCACAAATAGAAAATGCTTGTACAACAGGCTTGTACAACTTCTAGTCACACTTTTTTCCCCTGCCAAAAAGTGAAGCTGACGGGTTGGGGGATTCCTTACAGCAAGTTTTGGTTGATGTGGGGAAGAGGCTGTTGGGAGAGGAATAAAGAACTAAAACTATTGCTGTGCTTGTTGATTTCCATTATACAAAGGACAGACATAACTAGATATTACCCACCTTTAGCTTTTTGTGTCCGCCCTCGTACTTGTTTTGGGGGGGAAACCCCGTTTTATTTTGTACACTGATAGCTTTCTTACAATTCTTATATTCATAGAATAAAATTGTTTTCTGAGATGATATCTGTCTTTTAAGGTAAAGGTAAAGGACCCATGAACAGTTAAGTTCAGTCAAAGGCAACTATGGGGTTGTGGTGCTCATCTCGCTTTCAGGCCAAGGGAGCCAGCGTTTGTCCATAGACAGCTTTCTGGGTCATGTGGCCAGCATGACTAAACCGCTTCTGGCACAACGGAACACCATGATAGAAACAAGAGCGCACAGAAATGCTGTTTACCTTCCCGCCACAGCGGTACCTATTTATCTACTTGCACTGGCATGCTTTCGAACTGCTAGGTTGGCAGGAGCTGGAACAGAGCAACGGGAGCTCACCCCGTCACAGAGATTCTATATCAATATATATAACAGATAGATTAGATATTAGATACAGATATTAAAAGTCACTGTTGTTCAAGTCATTTGCTAAACTGCACTGGACAATTCAGCTGTCTCGATGTGTTATCCTTTGGCAACTGCTTGAGCTTCTCATTTCTTTCTTCTTCTTTTTTAACCTTTACAATAATCTAGTAGCTTATTGGCATAGTAGTTTTCCTTTCTTTTTCACCAATGCAGTATGCAATGAATAGACTGGAAAAAATAAGACCTCGCTTAACCCATAACCCTGCCAAAATAATAAGAGATTTGTAAATGTTGTAAACTACCCTAGGATCCTAAATTGATGGACAACAATTCAGAAATTTATCTGAGCATATGCAATTTGGAAAGAATGCCTATAATTTAAGTAACAGTACAACACATCTTACCATAGTGTTGAAGACTGTGACCAAATGACCTGTGTGCTTGCTTAGTGTGCCTTCCAGGTGTTCACATATGATGGGTATCTTCAAGGCCCTCTCTGATCTCCCTTCTTATGGTTCTTTATCTTTACAGCGGACTTGGAGCAGTCAGCCCTTCAAAGAGATTATTTCTTCAAATGGAGGACCAACCAATCTCCAAATAGAAGATTGTCCTCTGTAAAGCAAGGGCATATTGTCATCATGAATGGTAGATACAGATCTTCCAACTGGATTCTTTCTCCTCGTTGAACGTGTTAAGTTTTACAGATGTGCAACTAACCTTCAACTGCATTCTCAAATTGGATTTGAAGAGACTCTCCATTTCAGGAGCAGCATCCAATACTCATCAGGGCATTGAATGGGTGGTTAAACCACCTTCAGATCTCCCACCTTGAACTATTCGTGTGACACATCCATGGATATGAACACCAACTCACATCAGCTCCAGCCAGCATGGCCAATGATCAGGGATGATGGGATTGTCACCCAGCAACATCTGGTGAGCCATAGGTTCCCATCCCTGCTGTCAAAACCAAAAACAGACTGAGATAGCATAACTATTTAAAATGCCTAGGCACACCTGAAATCAAAAGGATTGTAATTTATCCACCAATTCTACCTCTTTGGGTGGACTTTGCATAGTTGGGGTGCCATCACAAAAAGGGCCTCTTCTTTGTACAAACATAAACTGCCACCACTCAGGAAGGCACTTGGAGAAGGCCTTAAGACACAGGCAGGCTGATATGGAAAAAGGCGTTTCTTTCAGGATCCTTGCCAGGAAACTATTATCAAATTTTAGCTTTCCCTGTACATTCATTAATTGACACCTTATGCTGGCAATGAATAGCTTCATACAATTCAAAAATGTGCATAATGCAAATCAAGTCCATGTTGCTTGTTACCTGGCTCTTTAATTAATTTGTTGCACTACTTTTATTCCGTCACATTCCCCCTTCCTTTCTAGTAAAAAAAGTGATAGGGCCCTTCTAGTAATTGCATTTGAATCCCAAGTCATTATAGAACATGACTTAGGCATAAGGAGGAAAGGTGTTTTAAAAAAAATGCAAACAAGGTAAATCTTTAAAAAGCTTCCAAAGAGTATTGGAGCCGTAGAGCGCTTTTACCATCCATGGGCAGTTCCTTTAACAAAAGATGCTCTTAAGTGATGCTGGCTTCTCATTTGTCAGTTCAGAGATTTCTCTTGTCTCCTCTGCTCTGCGTGCACTGCAAAGTTCACCTTCCATTATAATGTTTTCTTTCGTAAGCACTCTCCAGCAAGTGCTGTAGTGTAAACATGAGTAGCTACGCAGGCGAACATTTATTAAATACTGATGAATATTTCAATACCTAAGGGAGAGCAATTCACAGCTCAATCATTCAGGCCATTTTAAGTGCAGCAGAAGACAATTCCACTACATCTTCCATTAATATTTTATTGCCCATTTTATTCTGTTTACCTTTTTGGTTAATATATAATTTAAACCTCTTCTAACCCAAAAAAGGAGGGGGAGAGGGAGAAGCGCAAGGAGAGAACAACTGTTAGCCTGCTTTTAACAAACCTCTGGTGAGAGCATCCACTTCATTTAAAATTCATTGCAAAGAATTGTATTTAATACTGGTAACACAAACCTCAGGTATTCAAGTCAAACTTGGAAGCAAGTATTGTACAGCAGTCTACACTCTTCCATGGGCTGTGTAGAGACATCAAACCATGACCAGCAGCCATTACGCAAACACACACACACACACACACACCAGAGCCTGCAAAGGGTTATTGCATCCTGACCCAGAGGGAAGATGGCATTCCAACCTGGAATGGAACATTACGTCTTGCCCTAGAGAAAGAAAGCCCTTCTGACTGACCCAACAGCCACAGGCTCACTAACAAACAGCAGGGGATTGGTCACACAGTAGGGTAGGGTTCTCCCAGATCCTCTCTGGTGCATACAACACACACAACAGTGCAAAAATAGATCAATTTCAGCCTGGAATATTATTTGTCCTCCTTAACAGAAACAGGTCAGATAAAAGCATCCATCCTCCAGATATTCTTTTGAGTGCACCATACACTGTTTAGATTAAAATGTATTCTATACAGATACTTATCCTTTGGGCTATCCTTTTGGAAGATCTAACTACTAGATGATACAGTACTACTGTAGATATAAAGAATAGGGTAGCTCCCAAGAATACAGAAGATGGCTATCCTTCTTTGAAATAAACTACACCCCCCAAGAAATATATCTTGTTAGAAACATGATTGACAAACATCAGTCCATCTATATTGTTAACATACATGCCCATGGAGTGTCAGAGTTACGCTATAAGCAGCTAATGAGCATGAATCTGGAGTTAAACCATTAAAAACTAATATTTGCTTAAAGCTATCCTTAAAGCGATGGATGAATATATCAATTATGGTTTTTCTTTGCTTCTCTTAGGCGTGTGTACAGACTTTAAGATTTGCCTGTATCCGTGTGTGTGTTTTTTAAAAAAAATAATTCTGATCTGTTTCACAGTTGCTCTTTACTCTGTCCACTGCAATCTATGTTTCTGGTTCCTAGCCGCTTTGTATAAAATAGTGCCCTCAGCTCTATAATTGGGAATCTAAAAAAGACCTTAGCTTTCCTCTTTTGTCCCAAGTGGGTCAAATTTACAGACACAGGAACCCCTCCGGAGTGGACTGCCAATTGGCAGACAAAAAGGGAAGCATGTAAATGGAATGCATGTTCCTTCACAATCCCTTAAATGACATGTGTTTCTTTTTCAACTTGTTATAAATAAGAGATGACGGAATGGTGTGTATTCCTGTTTGCGCGCGCGCGCGCGCGCGCGCACACACACACACACACACACATATATATATATATATATATATATATATATATATATATATATATTGCAGCTTTGCACCAGTCCTCCTTTCTAGTGGCTGTGTCCCCTGATAGGATTTACAGGCCCAAGCCTTTAAATAGGCCTTTGCATGTCGTCAATAGTTCTTTCAGCATGAGGCCATCTAGTATGCTGCCTGTGGTGTTCTGAAGAGCTCCATTATTTGTGATTCTGATCTTTGTGTTGGAATAGAGCAACATAATTTTTAAAGAAAAGCTTTTAGTGAAGCTTTGAACTTACCCCTCATGTTCACTTTTTGGAACACACTTTTTTTTTTTGCTGGAAAATTGAATCCTAAAATTTGGAGAAGTGGAAATTTTGAAGGACAGCTGTGTTTTGGTTTGCATAGTGCATACCCCTCATCCAAGACATCCCATTTTTGCATGCAAGAGCACAGCAGCCATTTGGGGCACTGTGATCTTGTGCTGAAAAAGTGCTTTTTAGAGGGCTGTGATCTCAGGCAGTGCCCACAAATATGTGAGAGCACGGCAGCACCCAAAGCACCTTTTTTGAGGCCACAATATCACATTGGGTCACGTGAATCACCTTGGACAGCAGCCCAGAAGATGTGTGGCCTGGTTTTTGGCCTGGACACATTGGAGGGCATTATAGTGGTTCATGAAACATAAATGATCAGATTCACATTACAACGTGAACTGCATTATTTTTTCTCTTGCCCCAAAGGCTCCCCATATGATCCAGTTGCACATACTGCTATGGGTTCATGGTTCTACTTGCAGCAGCTTTAGACAAATATATTTTACAAATGGTCTCTGTGGATAATATTCAGCCTTCCCCAGCCCTACTTTAGGCATAGTAGCTATTCAAAGTGTATCTGATGAAGGTGTCTAAGAAGATGCAGAAAGCTGTTTATGAATACAAAGATAATTTTACCATGATTTCACACAAGTATTGTTTACATATCTAGCTTTTACTGATCACTTTGAAAGCATATTCATCCCTCTCTCCCAGTACTATAAGCAGCTCCATAATACTGCCAATTTTCCCCTCCCCACCTTTGATTTTCTCTCTATTGATGAGGGACTGGTGAGTCCTTTTATTTAAAATTTGCATTGAGTGAACAAAGGCCTTGATTTTGCTTCTTTCACCCACACATTTTAAAAGATATGAATAGTTTCACTGAATTCTATGGGGCTATTCAAAAAGCAAATCATAGAAACGAATCATATATACAAGTGTATGAAGGGCCCGTGTCTAATGTAACAGTCATTCAAGGCAGACGGGGAAAATATCACAGTGCCAACGACTGAGAAATCTATTATGCAAAGGCAATTCTACCTTTGCTGAGCTCTGGCGAATTGTTACCTTTTCTTTTCAGCTGCTGTATAAAGACATAAACAAGGTTTCAGCACAAAATGAAGAAAGAAAAACAAAGCTGAAGAGTGTCTAAGCAAAAAGAAAAGCTATCCTTTGTTGTTAGGGAAATGCAGCATTACTTATGATGTCAAAATCAGGTTGCCTACTACTAGATCTGCCTACTAAAATATGTAAAACACAAGGGCAGTTTTTCTTCCTTGAAAAACAGGACTACACCCTCCCCCCACAAAACCAGTAATCTCTGTACCCCACCCTGATCGTTGGCTGAGTCTCCCAGGAGTTCATTCTCAGTATCTGCCGACCAGTCAGCTCCCAACCTGCACTCTCATCAAATAACTGTATATACAGTACCTACAGTAGCTCTAGCAGAGGAAAACATATTTTTTCTTCAGGCAATTCCTTCCCTCACAGGTGGGGCATTGTGCTAAACACTCCCCCATTAAATCTTCTTCTCCTTGTCTTGTTAACATTCAGGAGTCCTTCAAGACGCAGCAGTTACTATAGAGATAGAGTGGTCCTAATAAATGCCATTGACCAATACAGCAGCAGCATTTAACAATAGCATTGTTCTAATGAACTCCCCCCAACCAATCCTGTTGCATCATTTCCCAATCTTAGCCTGTTGCCCATTCAGAGAACAAAGCAGTTTGGTTACAGTTGGCTTGCATCTTATGTGGAGGTTGGGTTCCAAGGGTAATGTGTATATATGAAAATCATGTACAGCCAAACCTGCATTAAACTTGGAGCTGCCCCATGGCTAGCCAACCTTCCTTCTATAGAGAGGATCCCTACCAATCCCAGACTCAGCACACTGAGTGAGCCTTGCCCAGAAATCGTCCCTCTAAAAGAAGATAATAACTTGAAGGCTGCTGGATATGGCAGATAGTGGTTAAAAGTATTCAGATGTTCTTTCTAGGTTCCTCATCTGACCCTGGACCCATAACTTGATAGCCCTTCAGTTGAAAACAAGGAAGGAGAGTGAGAACTGAAACCAGAGAAACCAAGAACCAAGAGTCAATGTAATACACATTTGCACTGTATGTGAAGATAAAGCTACGTAGCAGATAAATATCTAAGTTAGGAAAACTGAGACAGCTGAAGTCAAGGGGGGGATGGAATTTCCTAATGTGAGGGAAGATACAGTACGTGAAGGAGAAGATAAACATCTAACATAAACAAATGAAACAATCCCCCCTGGAATTCTAGTCCACTGGAAAATTATCATGCAAAGCTGGACTGTGTTTAAAATAAACAAACTTGGGAGCGGATGCTAATCCCAGAATCATTTAATGTTCCTTCTCATAAACAATCCCAGACCACCTATTTATAAGTCACTTTCAATGTCTTTAATGTTGCCTGCAGGAACAATGCCCTTTTCTGAGGACTTGCAGTCATGAGCCTTGTCACTCACATGCATTTCTTTGAAACTGGACAAAGACTGTCAGAGATGGGAGTTGTTTTGACTTAGAAGCTCCTAGGCTTCCTTATGACATTGAAAATCATTAGCAGCAGTAGATTTGCTGCCTCTTTTAATATTTCTATTTTTCATCTCACAGTTCCTGTAATTCACAGTTCCAGGAATGGGAGGAGCCATGATTTTTGTTGGAGGAGCAGGCTTCATGGGGTTTTTTTTAGGGGGGGAGAACCTTAATTAGTTAAGTTTTTTAACTGATTTACTTGATTTAGGGGAGCAGTTGCCCCCCTGCCCCCTGGCTATGCCCATGGTTCCAGGCTCTCTATGAGACTAGCATTTATTTTAAACATACAAAGGGAGATGACATCCACAATCTTACCTTGAGAACTTTCTCTTTCACAAAACCTTAGAGGAATACTGTTGCATTATAGTGTCATAGGAGAAGACTTGGCAGCATCCCTATATCTATGTTAACCATGATACAAGAATTTGTTAACACAATGGACTGAGATTCTTCCTTAAAATGGCCAACAGACTAAAATGACTCTGAAATTGTATGGATAAGTAAGGTTAGTGCTATGGTTAAGAAAGCCCAACAGAGACTCCATCTCCTCAGATCTCCTTCTACCGGTCAACAATAGAAAGTGTCCTTTCATACTGCATGACGGTGTGGTACGCTGATCTCATTAGGGAAGAATGTTAGGCACCAGAGGTGCCAACTTGAATAAAATAAGCCCCACCCTGTATAATTGATCACATGACATGGTGCACACACAGCATTTTTAATTATGTTTTTATATTTTGCTGGAAGCCGCCCAGAGTGGCTGGGGAAACCCAGCCAGATGGGCAGGGTATAATCATCATCATCATCATCGAAATGCTCATCAACTTTGTGGGAGTTGACCTCCTCAAATATATTATGGGGGGGCAAAGAACCCTCAGCCCCTAGGAGTTGGCTCCTATGTTAGCAACTCATGGACTAAATAGTTATAACGACCTGACAAGGCCAATTTGTGTGACACCCACCCACCCCCCATCCCTGGACAGTGTCGGCCAGGGTAGCAAATGTGGTGACCCGTGATGTCACTGGACTACAACTCTCATCAGCCCCTGTCAGCATGGCCAAGATTCTGGGAAGATAGAACTTGTATTCCAACAACCTCTGGAGGACACCATATTGGCTACTCATAGTGTAGCCAAGAAGAAGGATCATGTCCCAAGGCCAATCAAGAAGCAACAACTCCAAAAATTGTCCTCTGCTATGGCCTGCTAAGCTCACATCACCTCAATGATGCTGCAGCTAAAATCAAAGTGGAGATCTACCCATAAGCATGCATCACTGCTGGCTGTACAGCCATGGTAAACAGGACAGCCAGCTAGCTGTCTACCCATCTCCTTCCCAGGAAAGGCACATCCAGCCTTCAGTCTGCAACTGGGGAAGAGCAGAACTCATAACTGATAGTTTCTTGCTACTGTTCTGTTGGGTTGCTGTCCACTGTCCTGATCTAAAAATCCTCTCTCTTGTTCAGTCACGTTAGTAGCTGTCAGGTGGTGGTCAAGGAGGTAAAGCCATCCTGCTATACTCAAGTCCAATGTAAAGATGGTACACAGCACCGTCAAGGACTCACAGAAAGCAAAGGACCTTTCCCCAAATAGTTCTCGAGAAAGCTTGCAAATACTGAGCAAGCTCTGAATTGAGCTGAAGGAGGTTCTCTCATCATAAACTTTGAATGTAGGAACTTCAAACTGAATAATAAAAATGCCTAGCTAAGAATTACTTTGGTGGATCTAACTGAGGGTCTGCTTTGTGCATTGCTCTGGTTCAGGAAAGGTGACAATTGTCTTATGTTGTTGATCCCACGTGGTACTGGGAATATGGAAGCCCAATGTTTCGCGAATTATAATTGATAGCGGGTGATTAGATATTGGGGAGGAATTCAATTCGGATCACATTTTAAGGCAAACCTAAATAGTCCACACTTTCTGAGACAATAAGCAAATATAGTCGCCCTTTGAAATTTGCACTTTTTCACACTGCAGTGCTCCAGTCTATGAAATGTGCACAAAAATGAACATACTAAAGTATGCATTCAGAAATGCATCAGGGAAAATTACTTTGCAAAAACGTATTTCAGGCAAAATTGGATGCAAAAATTCACACAAAAACGCTGGTGAATTTTGAAGAATTTTAGAAATCCACAAACTGATATGGAAATGTGGAGAACTGAACTAAAAAAAAGAGAGAAACTGAGAGAAACCAAAATGGACACATTCACCCATCCTTAACCAGTGCCTTACCACTGACAGACTGTCCTCTGTGGATTTGGCGGATACTTTTTGAAAAAGCCATATAACCTTGTATTGAAGCCAGCTGGGCTTTTATTTATATTGGGATATGCCATTACTTTCTGTTTTGCTTGAGGGTTTGTTATATCCTGGTTAACTGCAAATGCTGCATTCGTCTTAATGACTTAAGCTTCTGCTCTAAATTAGTTGTGTTAATAATCTCAAATCCTGTGGATAGTAGGGAGGTTATTTAGTGAATTCAGCTTGATGGGCAAGTACAGGAAAGGCTGTCGTGCTCCAGTGCTCCTGTTATCTATTGCATTTTCTGTTTGCCACTCATACAGACAGGGGAATTTACAGCCAATGCTAATTTGGATAACATCTGAAGCCTTCTCTGACAAGGTAAGTTCAAATTATGTAGTGATCCCTTCTCATACAGAGACCTTGTTAGGTAGATTAGCGGTAGAAGGGCTCCGTGTGACAGCTTGTTTGCTAAAGGTGAGTCAGGTTCATTTCCAATCCAGGCAGATTATATCATCATTTAAAGAAAACCATATGTATATAATGATGTCTCTTTAAAAAAAATGTCAGAAAGTTCATGTAATATTCCTTCCTTGGTTTTCTTTGCTGTTGACTTCTGAAGGAGAACAGCGGCAAGCATGTACCTTGGAGTGAGACAGCTAATTTTGTTATGGATGAACACAGTGTTGTGACAAAACAGTGGCACAGCTGTCATAACAGCTGTCACACATTAATCATGACACTGACAAATAGCATAATTACTTTATCTGGTATTCCTAGCATGCAGTCTCAGTATGTGCTGCTTCAGTGTAGGCGTATCAACCATGCTTTAATTAAAAAGACATCAATATAGGTTAGACAGACAAGGGCTAAAAAACAGGGAGATGAAATGGAAATGATACTATTTATAGAATTTTTATTTTATTTTTTAAATAAAAAGTTATCCAAAGAACAGTTGCTTAGCAGAGGATGTAATTTGTATTGCTTGTTTCTGATTGAGTCTTCCTTATGAATGTGTAAACTATTTGCATGCTGAGCTCCGTTCCCCGGTGTGTTTCCAACCCACGGTGCGTTATTGAGCAGGTGGCTACATGTACCTTAAATTATCACACCACTCCTGCAGTGTTTTTAATATTTTTCATAGTGGCAGAGAATTCAAACTGCATCTGTATCTATGGAAATGGTTTGGTGGATTTCTGTTGGACAGGAATTTGAAGGCCTATTCAGATGGAAATGTGTGGTTTTAATTTGAAAGGAAATGATCTAGGGGTAGGGGAGCACATCATTGAGATGTGTGATGCCCTGTGTGACTTGCTCTCTCAAGAACTATGGGTCCCAGAGTTCCTTAGTTCCTCCTAATAACTTCTAAGGATAAGCATGAGGAGCAAATATTTTATTTATATATTTATAATTTAGTCAATTTTTATCCCACCTTCCCCAAAGGAAGATAGGGAAGCCCTAAAGGTAAAGGTAAAGGACTCCTGACAGTTACCGGCAAGTCCAGTCGCAGACGACTCTGGGGTTGCGGCGCTCATCTCACTTTACAGGCCGAGGAAACCAGTGTTTGTCTGCAGACAGTTTTTCCGGGTCATGTGGCCAGCATGACTAAGCCGCTTCTGGTACAACAGAACACCGAAACCAGAGCAGCACATGGAAACGCTGTTTACCTTCCTGCTGGAGCAGCACCTATTTATCTGCTTGCAGTTTTTTGGTGTGCTTTTGAACTGCTAGGTTGGCAGGAGCTGGGGACAGAGCAACGGGACCATACCCCATTGCGGGGATTCGAACTGCCGACCTTCTGATCGGCAAGCCCAAGAGGCTCAGTGGTTTAGACCACAGCACCACCCACGTCCCCATTAGGGGTGGTGCTGTGGTCTAAACAAAGAGCCTAGGACTTGCTGATCAGAAGGTCGGTGGTTCTAATCCCCGCGACGGGGTGAGCTCCCATTGCTCTGTCCCAGCTCCTGCCAACCTAGCAGTTCGAAAGCATGTCAAAGTGCAAGTAGATAAATAGGTACCGCTCTGGCGGGAAAGTAAACGGCGTTTCCATGTGCTGCTCTGGTTCGCCAGAAATGGCTTAGTCATGCTGGCCACATGACCCGGAAGCTGTCTGCGGACAAATGCCGGCTCCCTTGGCCTATAGAGCAAGATGAGCGCCACAGCCCCAGAGTCGTCTGCAACTGGACCTAATGGTCAGGGATACCTTTACCTTTACAACAGCCGAAATATCAAAAACATAATTAGCAGCATTACAAAAAATAAAAACAACTAAAACCACATTTTTAATATAGAGCAGACATATGGAACAGGACACGGGTGGCGCTGTGGGTTAAAGCCTCAGCGCCTAGGACTTGCCGATCGAAAGGTCGGCGGTTCGAATCCCCGCAGCGGGGTGCGCTCCCGTTGTTCGGTCCCAGCGCCTGCCAACCTAGCAGTTCGACAGCACCTTCGGGTGCAAGTAGATAAATAGGGACCGCTTACTAGTGGGAAGGTAAACAGCGTTCTGTGTGCTGCGCTGGCTCACCAGATGCAGCTTTGTCACGCTGGCCACGTGACCCGGAAGTGTCTGCAGACAGCGCTGGCTCCCGGCCTATAGAGTGAGATGAGCGCACAACCCTAGAGTCTGGCAAGACTGGCCTGTTCGGGCAAGGGTACCTTTACCTTTACCTTTATGGAACTGGATCTGGCTGATAGGTCAGATTCTGAACTCTCCTCCCCACCCCCTCCCCACATGAGGCACTTTGAGAGGCTACCAGGCTGCCTGTCAAATAGGGTAGATCATAATGGGTTTGGTTTTTTTGCTTCAGTTCAGACTGCCTGTAGAATGAAAAGTTGAGCCTAGTACCAAATTGATTTGTTTTCTGGTTCTCTCAGTGCTGTGTTTGTAAGAATATTGATTCATCCAGTGTTGACTATCCAATGAGGGGTGGTGGCAGGAATGTGGCTGAAGAAAGAGGTAGAGAGATGACAACCATCTGAGCTTCAAAATTAAGAATCGGGAGTGCACTCTGATTCAAGAGAGGGAGGCAGATGAATCAAGCTGGGGATGCAAAGGAAGGGTGTGCCAGAAACTCCCTTTGCACATCTTGAATGTGGCAGCTTTTTCTGTTGCTCTGCAAGGCATTGAATTCTTTTTAGTTGCCAACTTCTGGCTGCAAAGAGTAAATTGGGAGTGCTTTTTGAGTGTGCTCCCAAAACCTCTCCCTTTCAGCCATTGCTGGAAGTTTCAAACAACACCTTGATCTTTCCCATGTCTGGTGTCGTATATTCATTGAAGAAAGGCCAGGGACAGGTGGGAGTGGTTTGGCCCAAATGCATACCCTCCAACATTTCTCCAATGAAAATAGGGAAGTTCCATTCCATAACGATAATTTTACTATTTATACCCCACACATCTTACTGGGTTGCCCCACTCACTCTGGGCAGCTTCCAACATGTGTAAAAATATTATAAAACATTAAACACTTTTTAAAAATCTCTATTCAGAATTGCCTTCAAACGACTCGGGGGTCTGATAACTCCATACTCTCCAACATTTCTCCAATGAAAATTGGAAAAGTGGGACATTCCAGGATCAAATCTGAAACCGGGACAGTTTCTCTTAGTCAGGGATGTGCCTGGAAAATAGGGACTCTTGGAGGGTCTGCAAATGGCCTGGCAGGCTGACCAAGTTGAAGGCTGTGGGTTGAAGGCATAGATTGTGGCAGCACATTGATAGCATATGGGAGGGGCAAATATGATAATTATCAGAGACGCTGAGATCCCAGTGGCAGTAAGAACTAATAATGCTTCTGAAAGAATTTACAGGCCCAATATCATGTATGACTAAATGAGTTCGGCCTCAGGAATCTAGAGCATGTTAAAGAATTGACGTTAGAATTCAGACAAATGTCATTGTACTTCTGTATAATTAATATACACGCCTGCCGTACTGCTATGTCTGGCTATAAATACAAAACAAGCAGCCAAGGAACTTAAACAATGAGAACTAAAAGAAGCTAAAAAAACCACCACTCAATCCTCCAGTTAAAATAACAAATAAACGGGCAAGGCATTGCTAGAGTCTGACTCCAAAAATGCACTAACTGGAGAGCCAGAGCGACAGAAATGGCAATCTGTAAAGTAATATGGTCTATTTGTGTCACTCCAGAAATAAAATGGAAATATTTCTTTCATGACTTATGAGACCCTATGGGATGATATTGTGGGGTGGCATGGCCCTGGGCAGGGGGAAGAGATATCACAAATTCAGAAATGATTTGCAGGATGCATTGTTGATTTTCTTTTCCACTTAAGAGATACAGAGAGAAAACAAACAAACATGCAATGGTCTTTGACATGTAATTAATTCACATCGGGAATCCCCTCTGTGTGTGTTTTTTTTACTTTCGACACTTTCTACATCAAAATTGGTTAAGCCTTGTAATGGACTGAATTACTTATTGAATATCCAGGGGTATTTCCTGAGTTGCAGCGAAGCTGACTCACTGAAATATTAATGAACCAATTTCCATGGACTGGGTCTCATTATCTCACTGGTTACCATTGCAAAACATTCTTGCAGACAGGGTCCTTATGGCTGCTAGCAAGGGGATTTGATCAGCCCTTGTATTTTTATGTATATTATTAATACACTTTTTTATATTTAAAGGAACTGTAGATCTGGGGTTCGGGGGGGGGGGCTTATAGCAAGTTCTGTGTTTTGGACCTACCTAGTTGCTGCAACCTTCCATCCTCAAATAAGAAAATGGAGAAGAACAGAGAGGAGGAAATGGTTTCTCTCTTCATTAATCCAACTAAGTAGATCTGCTTGCTAAAACACTGGTCTTTAGGGTGGCCACTTGCACATGGACAAAAAAGCAGACAAAAGAGGGTATGGCTTTGCATGAAATTTGCATATGCTAATCTGTGTGTGCAGATGCATGCCTAGGTGTAGATGACAGATAAATAGATAAAGTATGCAAAGTTAGAAAGAAGTACCATAATGTAAATAGGAATACCGTACATCTCACCAGAGTAGAGATACTCTGACCAAGTGAACTGCATGCCTGCTCAGTCTGAGATCTATATATCTAATCCAGTACAGTGGTACCTCGGGTTATGAACTTAATTCGTTCCGGAGGTCCTTTCTTAACCCAAAACTGTTCTTAACCTGAGGTGCGCTTTTGCTAATGGGGTGTCCTGCTGCTGCCCTGCCACTGCTGCGCGATTTCCGTTCTCATCCTGGGGCAAAATTCGCAACCCGGAGCAACTATTTCCGGGTTGGTGGAGTTTGTAAGCGAAAGCGTTTGTAACCTGAAGCACCACCGTATTAAACAATAGTTACTTCTCCCCTCCCCAAATTCCATGTTTTTATTGTCTCTGTCTTGGATGGGAGCTGAAATTCAAGTTTTGGTCTCTCTACTCTCCAGCCTGCCAACACAGAAGACAGCCATTAACTGGCCCATCAGATACAGCTCAGGCTTGGTATTTGCTGCTGTGTTTAGAGGCCAAACCCAGAACCACAGAGGGCTGTTCTCAAAAAGCTTGAGAGGAAGTGGGATCCATCCCAGTGTAGTATATACCCTGCACTGGAAAGGCCAGGGTCTTTCATAAGGCAGCACAAACAGTAGCTCTTTCTGCCAAATTCACAACCTGCATATCCGCTCTAGCAGTTTCAAGAGCTTTTTGCTATGAGCATCCAAAGTGAGTCAGGCAGATTTTTTCTGCTCTCCATTTGTGATTATCTTTGACATTTACAATAATAATTTTGAGCCTTGAACAGGCACCACTTAAATAAATAAAGAACCATGTTTTCGGTGTTGCGCTTTGGTGTCTTGTATTTAGGGATGCCTGGGGGATTTTGCTCTTTGTGAAGTCTGAGATTCTGCAACTCAGAATGTAGCCGTCTATGGGATTTGGCACTTCTGTGAATGTTGCAAAATGCTCCTAAGCTCAAAAATGCATATTTTGAGGGTGGGAGCGCACTCACAAATACATATTTCATTGTGAATTTTCATGTGCATTAACAAAAAAACCCACAAAAACAAATGGAAGTGAAAGCAGCAACAGGATTTAATGAAGACATCTGGACATGGTGCAGCCTGCAAGTGGTCTGATATGTCCATACCTGCTTACATTCCATTTAAACCTGCTGGCCCCAACCTTGAGAGAATGAAGAAGGAAACCTTTTGTTCTTCCCTTTGCTTGACACATATCCTCAGCAGCGCTTGACTCTCCCTAACAAAGAGAATCAGCCAGCTTTGGGTGTAAAAGGAAAAACGAGCTGCCGCCAAGTGTAGCTATCTCCTTGAGTAAGAGGTTTATTATTTATCTTCCCTGATGCAGTGCCCATGTGGCAGAATTGATATTGAGCAGCTGGACAGATTGCCCCCCGGAGCCACATCTGCAGCTATATAGATCAACACTACTTTCATTGCCTTAGCGCCAGGGAAGTTTATCTTCTGTCAGCGAGATTTACTACTACTTACTTCATGAATTGTTATGGATTCCCACCCACCCACCCCCTCCCCTTTATTTAGTTTTGAGACTGTATTAATGTAATCTAGTATGGATTGTTAACGGCTTATTTGTTAAGCGTTTCTATACTTTCCTCCCCCCCCCCACTTCCCTGTTTAATAGTGATTTCCATTTCGATTTAACAAGATGAATGGGGAGGTGAGCAAACAAATAGTTTGTGGAAGTCAGAAAGAATAAGAACAAGGAAGGGTGTTTAAGGCACGGGACAGAACAGCGAAAAATATCTCATCCTTAGCTCATGTAACCTGCATTTCTCATGGATTTCTGAATGTGGACAGCTAAGGGGTTGTGCACCCAATATGTTTTACACAGTGGCTTTGTGTTGGACTGTGATAATATATAGAATTGTATTTTATACCTGCAAGTTCCCAGAGAGAACATCCCCCCATAGTGCAGACTAAAAAAGAAATAAAAATGGAATGGATCATAATGATGCTTATCTTTAAAGCTGCTAAAAATGCATCTTTACGCCAAAACTGTGTGCCACGAAACGCAGGAAAAGGACCATAGCCCAGTCATGGAGCATATGCTTTGCAAGAGAGGGACACAGGTGGCGCTGTGGTCTAAACCATTGAGCCTCTTGGGCTTGCCGATCAGAAGGTCGGCTGTTCAAATCCCCACGACGGGGGTGAGCTCCTGTTATTCGGTCCCAGCTCCTGCCAACCTAGCAGTTCAAAAGCACTCCAGTGCAAGGAGATAAACAGGTACCGCTGCGGCGGGAAGGTATCGGGCATTTCCGTGCTCTCCGGCACTCATCAAGGTCCTCCGTGTGCCAGTAGCGGTTTAGTCATGCCGGCTACATGACCTGGAAAGCTGTCTGTGAACAAACGCCAGCTCCCTTGGCCTGAAAGTGAGATGAGTGACGTACCCCATAGTCACCTTTAACTGGACTTAACTGTCCAGGGGTCCTTTACCTTTTACCTTCGCTCTGCAAGCAAATTCTGCCAATTTTAACCAGATACCTTCACTGGTTTTATGCCTGCTAAAAAAAAAAAAAAAAGCCTACCCAGACATGTAATTGTATTATGTACATTTGTTTTTTAAATCTGTTTTTATCTACATTTGGGTAATTTCATTATGCTTACTGATTTAATGTTTATTGCTATTTCTAATGAGTATTTTATGCCATTTTATGTAAACAGTATATAAATATAATAATAATAATAATAATAATAATAATAATAATAATAATAATAATAAATTTGCCGTCTCTTATATCAAGTGCTCGCTTATGTCTGAGCCACTCAGGCATTATCAGGTATTTTTAAAAAAGCCCAACTATTTGCAAAATTATACAACGTTATACATGAAAAGAAATACATATATTTTACATATAATTCATACAAATGAGACAAGTCCCATGCTGTGCTATATTTCTGCTGTTTAACTTTTATAAACATATCAATATATCTTAGCGTTGCCATACATCTGGAATTTCCTGGACATATCTGGAACATTGCAGTCAGAAGCAGTGTCTGGGTGGAAATCACCAAAATCTGGGCATATGGCAACCCATGTCAGCAGTGTCGTTTCTGGCAATTTTCCTTAAAAATAACTCAAAACTTCGGTTTTTGGGGGCAATGTGCCAAAAAAGCTCAACAATGTCGCCCCCCCCCAAAAAACCCCACCAACAACTCAACAACAACAACTACTACTACAAAGCTCAAAAACTTTTCTGTCCGCATTTTCACTGTTTGAAATATGGCAACCCTCATATATCTGTTTATGGACAGTTATATGTTTTGTATAGGTATCTGTTTATGTGCTGGTTATCTCTTTATGTAAGCCAGCCCTGCTGCTCATTCCCTGAGGGAGTCCATGCCCCAAAGTCCTGCAATGATGGCACCACAAAGAATTAACTCCTCTTCTGAGGACAGATTCACTTTGACTCTTTGGGACTGCTCAAGCAAACCTTTTGCAGAGCACTTCAAACATCGTTCTAAATTTAAATTAAGGAGGGGAAGTGTTTGCTCTCTGAAATTTAGGAACTCTCCTCTCTAAGCATTGGCAAGCAGACATTCGCCGGAGGTAAGCAATTCTATAGCAGAGGATAGCTATTTATTTTGCAGCAAGGTAAACAAAGAAGAGGAATGGAAACTGGATAAATGCACAGGTTTACATGCTCATCATAGCCAATTTGTTTGGCAGTCAAGAATGGCATTCCCTCTGCCCCAACAGCAAGCTATCCAGTTACCTTTGGAGGGGTCAGACGGGCAGCAGGAGCTTAATCATGTTGCACTGCTATGGAACTTTGAGGGCCTCTGCATTGTTGTCAAGAGCATTCGCTCATTCGGGTAAGTGCCAGGGCCCTGAAACCCAACCCAGCAAGAGAGATCTCAATAGCTGGGGCAGGCAGGTGACTCCAGGTGCAAATCTCACTCTTTTGTGCTAGCACATAACGCTCCACATAGGCAGCTACAGTATGGGATGCTCTCCCAAACTTCTTTCTGCAGATGGTAGCAGCAAGCCACGCTTTCAGAAGCAATGGCAGGTGGGAGTCTCCCCACATCAACCACAGGAAATCCTGTGCTGCTTTCGCAGGTAGGAGCAGCAGTATCTCAATACTCATCCCTCCCTGTGTGGGAATATGAGGCACAAATCACCCTCAGCAGTAAACTGACCAGCTGCATCACCTGTGCAATTGATGGGGGGCACAGCTCTGCTTTTCACAATTTGGGGCCAATGCATCAGAATAAATTAGCATGCTACATAGCCAGTTGACAAGGCAAACAGACATCTTCTCAGAATGTGCGGAGGCTTTTGTAGTGTTTCCTTATATGTCTTGATGTAAGACTGTGCAACAGCCCAACATGTTTAAATAAATGAATCTGACACCGATGAATGATTGGGGCTGCAGAGATCTTGTTTAGTTGCTTAAAGTCAGAAGTGTGCCTAAATTTCCTTATAGTTTCAGACACATCAAGTGACCAAAATGACTTTGGAGTCTTTGGATCTAGGCCACTTTACTGGATACCTCCCTTTGGCCCTAATGAGAGCAGGGTACTGACATTGTTTCAGCCAGGGCATTAGAGGAACTGGCAGTGGAAAAGGAGAATTTTTCACTGAATCTCCCTCTTTGATGTCAGAATTTGATCTTATAGTTCAAATCTATCCCTGGAAGATCCTCCCAGTGGCATAGACTGTACCCTAAGTTATTGCCTTGAAGTTACTGTCTGTGAGAGCTAATGATGTTGCAAATAAATTCTTAACATGCAAAAATATTTCTTCTCTTTGTAGTGGTAGTGATAACTGCCACAGCATATGCAGCAGCATAAGAACAGAATACTGGTTTGCAGTCTGTAGTAGTGAAAGTGTTCATCCATCCAATTCAATCCAAATGACGCATCTACAACCTTTCTGGAAAAGTATCATTTTCAGAGCCCAAAGGGTTTTAGATTTTGCATCTCAAGTACATAACCAGGACATTATTTGAATTGCATAGCAGAGTCCACCACTGATTTGTCGGAGAGAATTAAGCAATCATTCCTGGCAAGATAAGAAGCACTTCTTCTCCTACTTTAAGTTCAATTATGGCCCATTTTTAATCACAGGTGGCTTCCATTCCCAGCTCGGCATTTTTCAAGTGCACTCTGCCTTTCAAAGGTTGGAACTGAATGTTGTAAAATACTCCTGAATTACGGTGAAACTGTGTTTTGCATGGCATAGAACCTTGTTACGATGAGATTTTTAAGCATAATAACATGGTCCCACTGATTTTTCTCCCCTTTTCATCTGCATAAGTATAGTACATGGGACATTTCTAATAAAGTGGATGTCAAGTCACCTACCCACCTTAGGAAAAGGTTACCTCTCTTTTTTAAGTACCCCATCAATCATTATGAATTAGCAAGGTATTCTATGTGAAAAGTGCTGATCATTATAAATTCATGTGGTATTCATGAGGATGTCAAATGTATACCCAGAGGCCTTTATCTGTTAGAAAGAAAGCCTTACACATGACCTATCCCCAGTCTTCCTGCATATGACATTGCCTTTGAGCTGCATAAGAAAGACATATGAACATTGGACTATATAATCTCCTCTGTGTTTAAGGCAGCACAAAAGGCAACAGACACCATCAATCAGAGACATCTTGATCTAAGAATGGCAGACTATGATGACTTTTCTTTCCATATTAGCTTTCTTTTATATGAGTAGACCTCAGCAGATTTCTCAGCCTGGTATCAATCAGTGGGTGGTGGGTGCTTACAAGGTGCTCTGAGGCTTATATTTTCTTCCTCTTTGCCTTTAATAGTAGCAACGTTAGTGATGGTGCCGTGGGGGGCTGAGGACTTAGCGGTTGCCACGATGGCCATGGGGCTGTCCCAACATGTGATCAGCGTACACTCTGGACTTTGTTTTCTCAGCTGGGCAAGAAGAGATTAGTCTGAAAGTGGGGACATTGACATCAGTCCCATGTCCTGGTCAGATCACTTCCTGTTGAGACTGTAACAACAACACAATAGTAAGAAAAACTCAGATTAAAATGCTGCCATTTTCAGGAGGACTTGAAATGTTGCAAACTGAATTAAAGATGGGGAAAATGACAATGAGAGAAACTAGCCACTCAGCTACATTTGTAAAGATAAAGCGTTTTATATGTGTTCTAACACTGTGGCACCAGATGCCGCTGCAGAGTCCCATCTTTCACCAATGGGATTTCCCTTTATGAAGTTTACAGCACATTTAACTGAATTGCCCAAAATGTATAGATTTGTTGATTCCTTTTCACAATTTATCTTCACAGCTTGCTAATTCTGTTTGCAGCCTCCCATCACTTCCCTTGACTTTATACCTGCATTGTAAGATCAAGTATTATGATTCTTTCAACTTTTCCGGACTAGTAGGAAGGAGCACCATCTTAGGTAATACAAGCTCAAGGCAGAATCAGTGCTCATTGAAGAAGTACCCTTGTCTGAGAGCAAAGAATCGCAGTGTAATTATAATGATGAGAAGATTGGACCTGAAACATGATTTTCTAAAACTATGCAAGTGTTCGGTACTGAGTACCAACAGCAGATGTCATTTTATATTGGTAACAAGTTGTTGGGTTTTGCCACCTGCATAGCTGTTATTACAGTCTTGGTTTTAATAATTATTTTGATGTAACTGTCGTTCAATGATATTTCAACAATTGCAGCCTTGACATGACACTAGATTCACAGCATGATAACATTACTAATAATTCAAGAAAGGGAGGCTTTCCAAGGAAGTGAGCAATGAAGCAACAGCTGCTGAAAGATTACCTTGAGAAATTCACACGAGAGATTGTAATTGAGAAATAGGCACGACAAATTCCTCACCGTTCTTCCTGTCAGTAATTAAATTGTTCCTTCATCCTTCTGAAAGAAAAGAGCCTTGCAACATGAGTTGTTGGTTCCTGTCACATAGCTTTGGTGAAAACACAGATATGCAATATGGTCTGTGACAGGGGTGGTGAACTGGATTCAGCTGGTGGGTTGGATCTTTATATCTCACATCTTTATCTGCCCCATACACTGTATGTCATATACAGTATATAATGTCAGGTACAAAGCAGGTGGATGTCTTGACTGAAATGGCCTCAGAGGCTGAATAGGGAGGCATGGGGGCCATATATTCCCTATTGCTGGTCTATGATATCTGGCTAAAATATCTTACATTTGACATCTGAACAGTGTCAGTTATGTGGATGATAGGTGACTAAGTCACCTAGAGTAGACAAGGCTATTGATCACAAGTAGTCTACATGCTAGTTGTGTGGTTGTATATCATCCTGTGACTGGAGCAGGAGCATTTGCATGTCATTCACTTTCTCTTCTCTTCTCTTTTTAATGCATCAATCTCTCTACATTTTACAGAATTTGGGTCTCTGATTAGTTTACCCCCAAACACAGACTAGAAATGAATGGGTGAGAATAACTGCTGGAGCTTGGTGAAACTGCCCACCTACCATGGACTGGCAACATATGGTCTCCTTCCAGTGGTCTGCTTCCAGTGGTCCTGTATAAAATAGGAGTGCCTCTATTTTCCCAGCTTATTTTGTAACACTTGGGACTGACCCTAGAGATGTGTGAGCCTGTTTCTAGTACATGTAACACACATCTTCCACAAGGGTTTAGTTCCGGGCGTCCACACATATCTGCAAAAATGTGTAAAGCCAGGAAGCCCCAGAACTGCCCTCCCCCACAAGGGAAAGGGCTGCTTCCCTGGCTTTGGGAAGGTGGTCCAAGGGGTCTGGGGTCCCATCAGTGGGAGGGTGGCCAGGGTTTCATCCAGCATAAATTGTGCCACCCTGTTTCCATTAGGAACCAATATCATGCAGTCTAGGCAACATGGTTGAATCTCCACTCAGTCAATGCATGGAGATTAAAGCCCCTTTCCTTGTCCTTTGAATGGGTGAGGAGGGAGCACCAATGCAAATGACCAATGCAAATTTCTCCTCATGTACATATTTTTGTATGCATAAGAAATACGTATATGAGGAGAAAATTGCACTAAAATACACACAGTTTTGGAATGCAATCTTCCCTAATACAATGCATTTGATATGCTATTGGGGGGGGGGTGTTAGAGGAGAGGTAGTACCTCTGGTGGGAGACATGTCATTCTTCTTCTGGGGTAGTTTTGCCACCTTTGGTCCCCACCCTGCACTTAGCTCTCACCTGCAGGTCCTAGAAGCTGTTAGCATGGGACAACAGCCACACCCCAGGAATGGTTTCGACTGGCTGGCTGTACCAGGTGAGGGTAGTCAATGGGTCTAAGAAACCCTCAGTGAGTTAGTGATTTCCACCGCATGCAAAGACAGGCTCTGGTGGATTGAATGGACGAGACCAATAGTGGGTCCAACAGTCTAGAAGGTGGTTTCTGCACGTGCTGTAGAGGGAAGTGAGAAGCAGATGGGGCTTGACAACCTGGGAAGGGAGCCTATCTAGGAGAAGGAAAACTCTGCTGCCTTGGGAAAAGAAAAGGCTAAGGAGTAAACCTATCAGGATGCTGCCAGCAGCTCCTGGCTGGCTGCCCAGGAAAGTATAAAGACAAGGGAAAGTTTCTTATCATCCTTTTTTATTCAATATTTACAGAGAGAGGCTATAGAACCCAGCCTCTTGAATAATGGCATTATCCCGAGTGAATTTCCACACATACACACACACACCCATCTCCCTCACTTCCTCATTCATCAATCTCATCGTCTCTCCTCCGGGTGCTGCTACGTGCCCTCTATCTTTGAGCTCTTTGCTCCCCTACTTTCAAGGCTCGCTGGGTTCTGGGAGATGGAGGGTCTGGAAGGCTTTCCAATGACACCGTGTCCATCAGCTGTAGCCCTGCTTCCTCCTCCTCCTCCTCCTCCTCCTCCTCCTCCTCTCCTCCCATTATTTCACAACTTTCCCCCTCATCTGCCTCTGAACTATGACCTCCCACAAACCACTGTTGTAAGTCTGTGCTGTCTTCCTCTTCCTCCTCCCTGGAAGAGTCAGGATGGGGAGGCGGTCTTGATCACTCCTCCTCCTCTGCCCAGTCCCTGAATAAACCCTACACAAATCCGGAGTGGAGTCCCTAAGATGGTTGGATGGTGTCTTGTCCTCCCCCTTCTGGCAACTCCTGCAGCCAAGCCAGTGCCAAACATATTCCTCAGCTTTCCTTTGGACCACATCAGGAAGGCCCAGAGGAGGGTCCTGTCGTCTGGGCAGCCCATAACTTCCATACAAGCTGCCCAGGCTTGCACCCCAGAGAGGTCACTTCAGTGCTGCTAATGTAATGGTTTGACTTCACCCCTGGAGGTGCACTCCATTGCCTCTCAAGACAGATGGATGCCAACAATGCTAAAACAAAAGTGTCTGTGTTAGCACCTCTCTTTAAGGCATGGATATGAGGGTTTAAGCAAAGGAGATAAAGCAGAAAGCATAAGCTGACTCATGGGCCTCTTGAATGGAGAGATTAAAAGCAGTGATTTATCAGAAATGCACCTACCTTTTTACCATTCTCCATCAAGTAATAAGGGTGGGAATCAAAAGGGGGAAATTAATTAAAATCTCTTGAGTGGCGTGTGGTGGTCTGCCTTCTGCCGCCTTCCCAATTGCCTGCTCTTCCTGACAAGTCAGTGATGCACTTGGCTGTCCTGTCCTATAAGTGTAGGAAGGCACAGAAGTTGCCTGTCGAGCACCTGACAACTGGCAGTTATTTTTAAAGTGAACTTCTTCTTCTTTTACTTAAAAAAAAACTTTAAAAGAAATTGTTTAAATTTTAAAAAAAATAATAAACGGTAAAAGGGAAGGCTTCCTTTAAAAACAAAGCCAGTGAGCCTGCCAATCGCAAACAATAAGTAGCCTCAATCTGCAGTTTTCCCAAGCTTCAATTAAAGCCCAGGGAAGGACACCATGATTTAACTCCTTAAATTTAATGGAAAGAAAAGCTCACACACCACCATAGCTGTCAACTGTCCCTTATTTGGCGGGAAAGTCCCTTATCCCAGTGCCATGTCCTGCCGCTGTCCCTTATTGAGGATGTCCCTTAAATTTCCCAGGTTTCAAAGGAAGCAGCTCCTCTCCCTCCCTCCCTGCCGGCCAGGGAGGAGGGAGGCTCCAACTGTGTTGCTTGGCTGCGTTGCTCACCCAATAAGGAGTCTAAGACGGGAGCTTGAATGCCTTGTGCCGATCAAATCGGCCGCGTCGCCTTTGCTCAGCGCTTCCCAACGGAGAGGTGACGGTGGTTTTCCTTGCTGCATCCCCTTTGCCGGGTTGTTGCGCTGTGGGAACCACTGCTTGAGGCTTCGTTTGGCTGCTGGCTAGGCTTTCTGCCTTTGGCTCAGAGGGGCTTAGAAGCTGAACATACCTGTGCTCTGAAAATCCCTTATTTTGGCTGCTGGTCCCTTATTTTCGAGGGTCCCTTATTTTCAAATCTGTAAGTTGACAGCTATGCACACCACCCTCAGCCATCTCGCAAAGGCATGGTAAACTCAATACTTCACCCACTGAAATTATAAAGTGCCCTTCCAATGAATCGGAAAAATTGAAGTCTTTTCTGTGGAGGAAGCAAACTTTTTTAAAAAAAAACATTTTCATTAATTTTTGAAAAGGAGGAAAAAACAGTACCAAAACGTTTGAGAAATTGGAAGACAGATTTTGGCACAGCACTTGCTGAAAGTGAAAAGGAACATGTTAAAAAAGTTTTCTGAATGATCTTTTAGTTGTAACCATAATATACCAATACTCCCAGCACGCTAGCAAGGTGATGCTTAAAATTCTACAAGGAAGGCTCAAGCAGTATGTGGACCGAGAACTCCCAGAAGTGCAAGCTGGATTTAGAAGAGGCAGAGGAACCAGAGACCAAATTGCAAACATGCGCTGGATTATGGAGAAAGCTAGAGAGTTCCAGAAAGACATCTACTTCTGCTTCATTGACTATGCAAAAGCCTTTGACTGTGTCGACCATGGCAAACTATGGCAAGTTCTTAAAGAAATGGGAGTGCCTGATCACCTCATCTGTCTCCTGAGAAATCTCTATGTGGGACAAGAAGCTACAGTTAGAACTGGATATGGAACTAGAACTGGATATGGTTCAAAATTGGAAAAGGAGTACGACAAGGCTGTATTTTGTCTCCCTGCTTATTTAACTTATATGCAAAATTCATCATGCGAAAGGCTGGGCTGGATGAATCCCTAGCCGGAATTAAGATTGCCGGAAGAAATATCAACAACCTCAGATATGCAGATGACACAACCTTGATGGCAGAAAGTGAGGAGGAATTAAAGAACCTTTTAATGAGGGTGAAAGAGGAGAGCGCAAAATATGGTCTGAAGCTCAACATCAAAAAAATGAAGATCATGGCCACTGGGCCCATCACCTCCTGGCAAATAGAAGGGGAAGAAATGGAGGCAGTGAGAGATTTTACTTTCTTGGGCTCCATGATCACTGCAGATGGTGACAGCAGTCACAAAATTAAAAGACGCCTGCTTCTTGGGAGAAGGGCAATGACAGGCCTAGATAGCATCTTGAGAAGTAGAGACATCACCTTGCCAACAAAGGTTCGTATAGTTAAAGCTATGGTTTTCCCAGTAGTGATGTATGGAAGTGAGAGCTGGACCATAAAGAAGGCTGATCGCCGAAGAATTGATGCTTTTGAATTATGGTGCTGGAGGAGACTCTTGAGAGTCCCATGGACTGCAAGAAGATCAAACCTCTCCATTCTGAAGGAAATCAGCCCTAAGTGCTCACTGGAAGGGCAGATCCTGAAGCTGAGGCTCCAGTACTTTGGCCACCTTATGAGAAGAGAAGACTCCCTGGAGAAGACCCTGATGTTGGGAAAGATGGAGGGCACAAGGAGAAGGGGGCGACAGAGGATGAGATGGTTGGATAGTGTTTTCGAGGTTACCAGCATGAGTTTGCCCAAACTGCGGGAGGCAGTGGAGGACAGAGGTGCCTGGCGTTCTCTGGTCCATGGGGTCACGAAGAGTCGGACACGACTAAACGACTAAACAACAACAACAACAAAGAAGATGCATGTGTGCTAGGGCCCAGGTTCTTTTGCCTCACCATCCCCACTACTGACTCCCTGTTGCTACTCAGCTTCAAAAAAGAGAGAGAAAGAGAAAGAAAGGTGTCCCCGGATCCAGATTCATTAAAAAAAATCTGGTAACCATATTTTATCTCCCACCTTTCCCCAACATACCCAAGAGTGGCATCCAACATTTCCCTGTTTCTGTCACAAGAGTCATGTAAAGTAGGTTAAAATGAAAGTCACAAGTCACCCGGTGAGCTTCACGAGGGTTCAAACTTGGGGATTTGAATCTGGGTCCCAGGTTAACTCTTTTAGCTAAAAAACCACCATGGAACTCCTAAGTTTTGCCACCAAGTCACAAGGCTCATCTGTCAAATGTGAGCTGTCCCTACAGCGGCTCACGGCTGGTTGCCCAGGAAAGTATAAAGACAAGGAAATTTTTCTTACTGTCCTTTTTTATTTCATTATTTACAGAGAGAAGCTACAGAACCCAGCCTCTTGTATGATGGCATTGTCCCAAGTGAATCTCCACCCCGCTCCCGTCTCTCCCACTTCCTCATTTGCCACTTCTGCAGGGGCTGCTATGTGGCCTCTGTCTTTGAGCTCTTTGCTCTCCTACTTTTAAGGCTTGCCGGATTCTGAGAGATGGAGGGTCTGGGATGCTTTCTAATGACAATGCGTTAGCTGGGTGTTGTCCTGGCTCTCCTATGATTTCCCAGCTTTCCCCCTCATCTGCCTCTGAGCTGCAACCTCTCTCAAAGCCCTGTTGTAAATCTATACTGTCTTCCTCATCCTCCTCCCTGCCCAGCAGTAACAAATTGCACATTGGAGAATTGTGTCCATCTGATGGTATGAAATTTTCCTGCTGCAGAATTTGGAAGAGCAAGGACATTTCATTAGATTTAACTTTAAACATTTGACTTCAAATTCTGACCTGGTCAGCAATAATATCCATTAGTCATTGCACATAATTTTGTCTCAAGCAATATCTGCTGCATTAAATGGAAAAGGAAAAAAAAACTTGAAGAAGATACAATGAAAACTATGAATTAAATAGCTCCTAGCATCCCATTCAAAACCATGTGAACAAAAGAACCTCCAATCAAAAAATTAATTGAAAAATGAGGTGGGGCTGGGGACAGGAAAAGAAAATGAAAGGGACGGAAATTACTGCATGTTACTATAAATGGGGACAGATTGTATCACAGGATTATTAGAATTTGGAGGAAAACATTATTATTTTCTAAATTGAATTGGATTATTTATTACTGTTCTAAAAAGTATTGAACACAAAGAAGATTTCAGGCAAATATTAGATTAGACTGGGAAATAATGTATATGAGAGAAGTGGGTCTGAGATAAATCTCTATATAAACATTACAAATATTAAATTCTCCTTCACATGGCTCCAATCTGATAATACATTTTGTATTGTGCTCTCATACCATAAGACTACAGAAGCAAACATGGGTCAGCTCCTATTGCATGAACTGTAGATTCAATATCAGATGTGTAGGAGCACATTTCACCTCTCCAGTGCCATGGTATAGAAAAAGTAGTTTCTAGGGGGGAAGCTGTGGTTAGAAGCATCTAAATGGGTAGGAACCATCCACAACTGAGACCCATGCATGTAGCAGCCCAGCTCAGATGTTTGCCTGCACATGTGTAAGCTGAAAGAGGGTATGGATCAGGAGCACGTACATAAGGCAAGCCTCCAGTGTCCCTAGGTGTTCAGGCTCTCTCTCTCTTTCTCTTTCTTAGAGCTTCATGAGAAGCTTTTTGGAGCATCAAGAAAATATGCTTAGAAATCAAGCAGAAATAGAAAGCCCAGCAAGATTCACTGCCACCAAATGGAGAAGGAATTAATTCCCATAAGACATCCAAGACTTGTTATGTGACTCAGATGTGTGATGATGAGCTATATCATGGGTAGGCAAACTAAGGCCTGGGGGCCGGATCCAGCTCAATCGCCTTCTAAGCCCAATCGCCAGCCCACAGACAGTCCGGGAATCAGCGTGTTTCTACATGAGTAGAATGTGCCCTTTTATTTAAAATGCATCTCCGGTTTATTTGTGGGGGGCTGCCTGGTGTTTTTACATGAGTAGAATGTGTGCTTTCATTTAAAATGCACCTCTAGGTTATTTGTGGAGCATAGGAATTTGTTCATTTCCCCCCAAAAAAATATAGTCCGGCCAACCACATGGTCTGAGGGACGGTGGATTGGCTCTCTGCTGAAAAAGTTTGCTGACCCCTGAGCTATATGATAGACGCCTTCTGAAGTATCTGAAGGCACCACATTGGCCTGCCTCTGATTTAGTGTTAATTGGCGCTGTCACAATCTCAGTGACCTATGCTTTTAAAAACTCAAAGGGAAACAGAGTTTCTTTACCAGCTCATCTGAGGAACCTCATCTGAGGATACTACAGATGACAGGTCTTTGGAGGACGCCTTCTGAAAGCAGATAGACAGCAGTTCAGATTCACCACTGAACGAAATGATGGTAAATTTCCCCAAGATTCCAAGTGTGCTGGATAATACTCAGTACCTTGAAAGTGCATCTTCAACTTACTTAGTATTCCCTCCTTCCTTACTTGCAATAGCAACTGGGGACTTTCCCGTCACATTCAAAAGGGAAGGGGCTGTAATTCTACCCCTTCCATGTGCAAGTAGGATATCCTTTGCGCCCACCCTTTCCCCATCTGGCATGCAAGGCAGCTATTAAGAAGAAAAGACACTGGACAATTAAATCTCTTAAACAGCTGCTGCATTTCAAGCTGGTGTTTCTATTAAACAAAATGCCTTAGGTCTGTTTCAGTTGTAGAGCAACTGCACAGACCTGATAGTATATTTCACTGCAGTTGTGGGGAGGGGAATGGGGGGGGGGAATGGCCTACGACATAAAAAACAAGGATGCAGGGGAGAATGATGAATTAGCACCAGGAGGGAGAGGCTTCAGAATATGAAACATGCTTGCTAGTTAATTTCCTTCTCCTCAATTCATGCATCACTCAAACAGACACAGCTGCCTCTCTTTCGTTCAGAAGTTGACTGTTCCTGAAAAGGTAAACCTCCACATGGCCAAGGGACAGCTGTAGTCGCCATTGTGCCATGAGTAATGTAAAGTTACTTGGAAATGGCACCTCATTAATTACAGTGAATTCTAAGTAACTTTCAAACTGCTCCTGAGATTATGCTAAACCTGCTAATGGATGTTTACGAGTGTATCCTGAGATGGTGAGATCAATTTAGCTGTATGACACATACTAAGACTATAATAGTTAATAAGGTTGTCAACCAATTAAAGGTTTTCTTCTTGAGTAATCATCTGCCTTTTAACCAATTGATTAAAGCTTCAGTCCTACAGAAACCTACCTGGTAATAAATCCTGTTGAACTCAATGAGGTTTCCTTGTGAGTAAACATTTGTAGGATTGTACTATATGTCTTTTCTCTGTGTATGCATAATTGCATGTTTGAGACTACCAGCATGTCAATATAGGTGCCCTTTTGAGGTGCGATAATGAAGCTAACCTCAAAAAGGAAAAATGTGGCTTTCAATTGCTGCCCTGCCAATTAAGAACTCCTTTCACCAATTTTTCAGCTTAAATTTTAGTTAATTAAAACAAATTAAAGCACTAATCTCTCATAAGTAAATTAATCTAAGATGCAACATTTCATTCCTGCCTCAAGAAATAAAGAAAAGATGTGAGTCAACGGCAATATGAGCTAAAACTGGGTCCCCATAATGGATCCTGTTCTATTAGGCATCCATGATTTTCATTAAGAAATGGCATTTCATCAATCATCATTTCATTTCATTTCACTTACATGAACATACTGAACATGATTTAATTGCAGACATCCCAGTTTCTCAATGGAAGCGTTAAAAAGGAATCTATTTACTTTGTTAGTTACCATTAGTTCTCCTAAATAATACCAGTGATTGTTAGACTCTAGAGTATTTAACGCATATTATCAACTGCTCAATTGCTTGCTTCTCCAATAAGCCAAATTGCAATACTCAATCAAATGTATGATATGAAGGCCACACAAACACACCTGCAGGACCTTCCCTGTGTTTTTCTATGACTAATTTAACTCTCGGCATCTCGTGAATATATGAACTTTACTCTCTTAGAAAAAGAAAGGAAAGGAGGTGCACTTGATTGAATAAAAATATTGCCTCTATACTAACCTTCTCCTGTTAGGATCCTTGCTCCGTGTTTGCAGTCATGAGATTGTTGTCTATCACATGACGGTGTATGTTTTCATTCCACAGAGTGGGAATTTGACGGAGACAGGATGTTTTGTGTTACTGTGTTCCGTGAAGTGGGACTATTGTCCTTTGTTCTTTCTCTCTTTGCTGTCTGATGAAAAAGAGGAAGGAGCTAAGTCAGAGTGCTCCGAGTCTATTATATGTAAATAAAGTAGATTAGCCAAAATGCTGTGCTATTGAGTTCTGTTACACAAACTACAAATACTCTTCAGGACTGTAAATGTGCTGGTGCTTTTTTGTATCAGTCACTGTGATGTTCGGGCTGAAGAAAGCTTTTGAAGCTCCCGAATGACAGACCAGGAGGGAGAAAACTTGCCAGTCGGGCATGTCTCTCTACCAGGGTCCTACACAAGTGTAGGGCGATCCTAATAACCTGATGCCCTCCAGACATTTAGGACTACAATTCCAGTCCTAGTCAGCATGACCAAAAGCCAGGAATGATGTGGGCTGCAGTCCAGAGCATCTGCTTAGGGAAAGGTGCTCTCCCTTTACAGCTTTGGGTCATGTTTCAGGCCTATGATGTGAGAGCACACAGAGTGGCATTGTTGTGGCTGATCCATAGATATGGACTTTCCTCCACTGGAAGATTTACGTAGTATAGAAACTGGTAGGACTTCCAAGTAAACATATACTTAATCTGGCTACACAACTTTCCTCTTTTAAAAATATAGTTGGTGTGCATTTCTACAGCTGACCTTTGATTTCAGTATTACACTTCATTACTGTTGCTTGAGTCATATTGAACATACAATGAAATACTTGGGATACAAATACTGCAGTAATTATTGAGGCTTCTGAATAAATTATGTCATTTAACATCTGCTATTAAGCTATTCCCCACATTTATTGCATCATAACAATGTCATTACAGAGGAAAGCTGTGCAGATAAGCAGCATGGCAATAAATGCACAATATGTATCTAAATGTTTGCTCCTCTATAACTCCTTCTGCTTAATTGTGACAGCCAAGTCTCACCCTCCTTTTTAAATACAGCAAGTTCTAATCAATTGTCATATATAAGTCACTGTCCAAGCAATTCTAATACTGTACACCAATTAAGCTGTAGGGGGGGAGTGGAGAGAAAAGAAGCAAGGAATGAGTGATAAAATCAGGTTTTCTTGCTTCATTTTGGGGTGCTCCCTGTGTTTCTCAGCTCTGTGTGGAGCCTAATATCAAGGGGAATTGAAGGTCCCTCCCTCCCATCTCAAAGCACGTCACTAACCCCTTCTGTGCTCGGCTATATATCTATGTTTCTCTAGGTTCATGGGCTCACTAAGAAGTGCGGCTGTCCGAAACCTTCTTGTGGAGCACTGAAAGCTCCAGATAGTGTTTGTTGTTGTTGTTTAATTCAAGCACAGCAATGGATATTTTTTATAAAAAAGGTTAAAAGCTTCATATAAGTTAAATAAAAATCGTATGTCTGGAAGATAATGTATTCAGATAGTATTCTCAGAAATAAGTCTGCTTAGGTCAGTGGGATTTGCACCCAAATGTGCATCTGATTCCTTCTGAAGCAGTCGAGGGAATTTCTACTCCTTATACGGTCCAAATGTAAACGGCACTTCTTCATTTTCGTTTTCCTTGTAGCCTTAAAAACTTTCAATGAACTGAAGCACAACAGATTGAATCACTTAACCTTGTTTTGCTGCTTGTATTTTTCACACATCTGTGCTCAAGAGTTGTATGCAAAATATGAACAGCCTTATTAGCCTAGAGAAGAGATGCTGTTGTAGAGCAATGGAATGAACTCGCTCAGCAAGTAGAAGCAGCGAAGATGTTTGAAGAGGCCCCCAGACATGAGTGAGCTTCAAGTTCTATGGTTTGGTTACATGATTCCAGATAATCAAGTAATGAAAAAGTGGCATACATCTGTGAGGATTCAAAGGGAATCTATTCAAGGGAAAGGGCCTCTGATGGTGGAGACAGAACACAGCTATCACGGCAGTCTTTTCCATCCATGATTTTTTCTAATCCTCTTTTAAAGCCAAGAATTAGGAAGGGTTTCAGGGAAGAATCAAAGTTCAGTAGTAAAGCCCTTGTTTTGCGAGCAGAAAGCTCTAGATTCAATCTCCTGCAGCTCCAGGGAAGACTAGGGAAGTCTTCTGTTTGAACCTGCAGACCTGCTAGCCATCAGCATGAAGCCTTCTGAGTTAGACAGACCAATTGTATAAGACAGTTTCCTATGCTTCTATATATCTTATGGCTAGAAAAAAACACAATAGACCGAAGTCCAGCAGGAAAATCTGGTTTTTGTGTTTCTTGAGCTGGATGCAGACATTTTCAGAAACTTGGCAGCCAATCAATAGAGTTACAACTGGTCACAGATACAGTGGTACCTCTGGTTGCGAACGGGATCCGTTCCGGAGCCCCGTTTGCAACCTGAGCAGAACGCAACCCATGTCTGCGCGTCTGAGTGGGTCGCGATTCGCCGCTTCTGCGCATGCGCATGACGTCATTTTGAGTGTCTGCGCAAGCGCAAGCGGCGAAACCTGGAAGTAACCCTTACCGGTACTTACGGGTCACCGTGGGACGCAACCTGAAAAGATTTGACCCGAAGCGTCTTTAACCCAAGGTATGACTGTATACATATTCATTTTCTCCCTATTCTACTAAAAATGCAACTTTTTGTAGCCTGTTGTCTGGCTTGCTCATATTTTCAGCAAAAGTGTCCCCCTAGAATTAATGCTCATAATAGTGAAGCCTCCTTGTAAAGTCATAATTTTCAGTGGAAGAAACATTTATTTCTCTTATTTTCAGTTGAATTTGTAGTCAAATGTTATCTAAGTAAAAATGAATTGTTCAGTGCATAGCAATGATAGCCTCTGTGGCCAGCCCTTTCTGAACAGCCTGAAACCTTTGTGCGACTGTTCTATTAATCTCCTGCCACAGAGCAAGCAGAGGTTAGTACACAATATTACTTGCTACACTGTGCAAGTCAGATCTAATCCTTCTCTTGCTTTAATAAGATAACAGAGGGTTCGGATAGAGATCATCATACCTTCCTGTACAGTATTTTAATGGCGTGTAGATAGGACAGGTGTCAGGGAAGCAGATTGACATATAATACTTTCGCACCTTACCACACTATAATCAGCACACCTTGCACAGACAATAACTGTTTTCACATGAGAAGTCTCACCTTGGTCTTCTGAAATATCACCAAAGCAAAGTTCTACTAGCCAAGCAAACCACTCTCCTCTGTAAAATCTGTAGAATACAGAATTAATATAGCATTTCCTGAAGGATGCTTAGCTCCTGGTCCTGTAGAGCTTGCTTTGCTGACCATTCTCACTCCTCTGACAACCTTTGATTCCCACTTCAACCATCAAGAAAGGGTGATTAGATCTTTATCCCCCCCCCCCCATTGCTCCTCATGTAGATCTCCACTCACCCTTCTTCCCTGGTGGGTTTTATTCAGGTGCCAAAATGTCTTGGGCCTGGCCTGGTGGGTGATACTGAACACGGCTTCCATATACAGTGGTACCTCAGGTTAAGTACTTAATTCGTTCCGGAGGTCCGTTCTTAACCTGAAACTTTTCTTAAACTGAAGCACCACTTTAGCTAATGGGGCCTCCTGCTGCCACCGCGCTGCTGGAGCATGATTTCTGTTCTCATCCTGAAGCAAAGTTCTTAGACTGAGGTAATATTTCTGGGTTAGCGGAGTCTGTAACCTGAAGCGTATGTAACCCGAGGTACCACTGTATAGGTTACATATGCTTCAGGTTACATACTCCGCTATCCCAGAAATAGTGCTTCAGGTTAAGAACTTTGCTTCAGGTTGAGAACAGAAATCGTGCAGTGGCGGTGCAGTGACAGCGGGAGGCCCCATTAGCTAAAGTGGTGCTTCAGGTTAAGAACAGTTTCAGGTTTAGTACGGACCTTTGGAACGAATTAAGTACTTAACCCGAGGTACCACTGTACTACAAAGTGTCTTTTACAAAGTTTCAAGTCTAAATGAGGAGATAGAAAGGTCAGTACAATACGTTAAAGATAGAGGGGTAGTCTGGGAATCTGACAGTCCCTGACTCAGAGAGAGGATTTTTATTTTTGTTTTTGCAAGCTGAGTTGCATTCATTCATTCATTCATTCAATCAATCAATCAATCAATCAATCAATCTATCTATCAATCTTTTTGTTTCCTGCTTGGCAGGGGGTTGGACTCGATGGCCCTTGTGGTCTCTTTCAACTCTATGATTCTATGATTTATTGCGGCCAGCATCAGAGCATATGCCCGCACTGCCCAGGCCAGGCGCGCTCCCAAGGGGGGCATGGTGCGGAGAGTGCCCTCCCAGGTGCGGGATAGTCCCTCGGCTGCCCGGAGCGACATGCTGCCCATGGGGGCGGAGCGAGCCACCCATGGCGGACATTTGGCACACCACCCACCCGTGGCTCCCAAGCATACCCCAAGCTGTCAAAATGAAGGGTGATGGGGGAATGCCACCGGCAAAGTGGTGCAGCTCCCCCCTTACCCCGCTGGCTCAGGGTAGTAGGCTTGGGAGTTGCGGGCACGTGGCGCGCCGAATGTCACCCCCCTCAGTGAGGGCACCTGGGGTGGTCCGCCCCCCCGCCCCCCTTCCTACGCCCCTGATTGCAGTCAAAGACCAGACAGTGAGTTGCATCCAAACTTCCACCGGATCTCATCTCAGAAATCCTGCTTAACAGACAGCTCTTTTGCAGAAGCATCAGGCTCTCTGAATTAATCTCACAACTACCATAGCTCTTCTTCAGCTTTTCCCACTTCAAAGCTTAAATATAATATTTTTAAAATGTGGCTGAATGTCTGAAAACCTGTTGTTGAATCATAGCTATCTAACTGAATGAAGCTTCCTGAAAAGATTCTTGGTTTGCAGGGGAAATCTTCCAGGCAGCCACAAATAATACTTTCAACATAATCCTGACAGTTCAGCACACATGTTCCTGGGTTGCCTTTGCTCTGAAATGCTCCCTTCCGTTTATTCAGATCTACCCTCCAATGTCCCTTTCCTCTCCCCTCCCCTGAATACACGCAATAACCCTTCTAAGTTGGCCTGCACAACCTCCCAGATTTTTCCTCCTCAATTTATTTGCAGACATTAGTCTTGAGCTCCTCATCGTCTTCTGCTAAGTGGGAGGTTGTTCTGGCCTTCAAAATGTGATATGGATCAGTGCTCTGGCTAACCAGCATCTCCCTGTGCTCCTTCACAGCTGTCTCATTAACTACCACATCTTTTCCAAATCCTTGCATGTTGCTTATTGTCTTTTCTATAGACACAGAAAGCGCTACTGCACAGCTTTGCTCCACAATGTGAACAGGATGCATGAGTCCCACAGAGCCTTTTCTACGTCTTCCTCTTCTGTTCTACCAGACCATAAAGGGGAAAGTACAGCAGGATTTGGTTATATATTCAAGGAACCGGAGAGCCATGCAAAGTTATTTCTTATGAGTAAATGAAAAGAGACCATAACTCTCCAAACATCTGTCTGCTCTACTCCAATCCTCACCATTTCGGGAGCCAATTTACAGTTGCCTTCTTGTTTAAATTATCTCTTTTTTCCCCCTCTTCCATGCTGCATAATGATATTGCACAGCACTCCATTTTCATGCCTCAGCCAGACTGTTGTCTATTAAAATGAGGGATGGGGAGACAATAGACTGGTGGATCCTCCTGGTATAGATCCCTCATAAAGATCAATGGGAAATGCCTTCTTAAATACTATCAGTTGTATATAAATTAAAAATATTACTTGAAGAAAGACATCTGCAACTTCACTGTTATACAACCCTTATCCTTCGGAAGCTTGCAAAAACCATCTCATAGAATATTTTGGGCAGGCATTTGGTGATGGTGGTTAAGCAGATGTGAAATTATTTAACACTGACTATATTTCATACTCTTTGAATATAATAATTATTATAATAACTTGTTAGCACATTGAGCCTCTGGGCTAGATAGGGGAATAGGATCAAATACATATTTGTAAGAATTATTATCATCTCTGTGTTAGATTTGTGCATTAATTATTTAGCCACTTACTTTCAAATGCTACATTTTCGTAACTTATCTATTAATCCAAATTAATATCATAAAAGAATTTTTTAAAAGGGTGTGCCAGGCCAAACACAGCCATAAATCTGATACTGATCAGAGCCGAGAGACACGCAATCAAGCTCTCCTTCCCAGTCGTGGTGGTGGTTTGGTTACATAATCATGCAATTAAGTGTACAAATCCACATCAAAATGTTTGGAATCTGAATTAATTACCTGCATATGACTCACTGACATTAGAACATGAACTATCTTCCCAATATTTGGCATTGTTGCCAAAAATATAATGGAGAACATTAAATAACTGTTGAAATAAAAAGTATTAAATAGAGGGATGATCTGGAGGAGAATGTGGCTCTTTTCCAGGTGTACAACTTGTAATTATGATGGGTGGTGTGTGTGGAGAGAGAGAGGAAGAGAGAGACTCCTGTATCACTGTGTAGATGAAACCCTCCTACCACCCAGGAGTTGGCAGATTGGCCAGCTTCCGTTTGCAAGGACCCAAAATGAATTTGGGCACATAGTGCATCTTCCAATGTCCCACATGCACACTCAAGTACAACATTGTATTCCCACTTATTCTCCACTTATACAGGAAAAAGTACTAGGAGACCACTGGGCACATTGTTGATTTTATGTGCATTTTTTATTTGTACAGTGGTACCTCGGGTTACAGATGCTTCAGGTTACAGACGCTTCAGGTTACAGAATCTGCTAACCCAGAAATAGTACTTTGGGTTAAGAACTTTGCTTCAGGATGAGAACAGAAATCGCATGGCAGTGGCACGGTGGCAGTGGGCGGCCCCATTAGCTAAAGTGGTGCTTCAGGTTAAGAACAATTTCAGGTTAAGAACGGACCTCCAGAACGAATTAAATACTTAACCTGAGGTACCACTGTATACGGAAGCCGTGCTGAGTATCACCCACCAGCGCAGGCCCAAGACATTTTGGCACCTGAGACAAACCACAGAAGGTACCACTGTACATCACTTTAAACTCCTATTTGTAAGTCACTTACAATTCCCCCCCCTTATTGTGATCATTTGCTATGTCTTAATTTGTTGAGGCAACAGCCTGTACTGCTGACTTTTTAGACTTACTGAGTAGTGATGGAATGCATTTGTGTTGTGGTGTGATGAGATGGGCTTGTTGTAAAACATGGATGCATTTTAACATTTGTGTGAGACGGCTACAAGTTTGGCACAAGTCTTGGTGTATTGTACCAAACATCTACTATTTTCAGAGAAGCAGCTGTTTTAGTCTGTCTTGTGGCATCTTAAAAACTAAAGGTTCTTCCAGACAGGCTGTTGAGTCACACACTACCTTTGAGTATTATACTACATTAAAAAAAAAAAAAAGCAAGCTGAGATCAATGCTTTCATATTGTCATGTGGTTCGGATATCATGGCATCATTGAGACATATTTGCTGGGGGGGGAGGGAGGTGGTGCCTTTATAATGAAAAGCTGGAAACAAACGGGGAGGAGAATGACACATTCCATTAGACATGTTTACTTACATAATTATCTTGATCAATCCAATAGAAATTATGTTAATATAAAGGTAAAGGTAAAGGTACCCCTGCCCGTACGGGCCAGTCTTGACAGACTCTGGGGTTGTGCGCCCATCTCACTTAAGAGGCCAGGGGCCAGCGCTGTCCGGAGACACTTCCGGGTCACGTGGCCAGCGTGACAAAGCTGCATCTGGCGAGCCAGCGCAGCACACGGAAACGCCGTTTACTTTCCCGCTGGTAAGCGGTCCCTATTTATCTACTTGCACCCGGGGGTGCTTTCGAACTGCTAGGTTGGCAGGCGCTGGGACCGAGCAACGGGAGCGCACCCCGCCGCGGGGATTCGAACCGCCGACCTTTCGATCGGCAAGCCCTAGGCGCTGAGGCTTTTACCCACAGCGCCACCCGCGTCCCATGTTAATATAAGAACGTGCCAAAAATGCACATATGAAAAATGAAAAGTTTGTGAAAAGAGGTTGTGGTGGCGGGGACTAATAATGGTATTATTAACTGTCAGGGAACTGCCATTGGTTCAGGGGGGAGAGGGGGAAAGCCAGGTGGATTACAGAGAGCCCCCTAAGATCGTGGGAAGCAGCACTTCCTCAGCAGAGGAGAGTGACCACGCCTCCAGTGGAGAGGAGCTGCAGGGCTCGGAGGAGGCGCGGTGGTGCCAGGACACCTTGCCCTGGCAAAGCGGGGAGGAGAGAGGTCCTCCGTTACCCACGCCCTCCTTGCGCAGTAAGCTTTTGCGCCGCAAGGGGAGGCACAGACTGGGCGTCAAGAAACTACTCTGCTGGGGAAGGTTTAAGGACCGCCCACTCACGGATTCTGCCAGTGAATGAGCCAGCCACGGGAGAGTGGCGCTCTGGACAGATAAAGTTTATTTTGGCATCAAAAGCAAGGCTTCACCGCTGAGCAGGGAGGTATTTGCCTGCTTGCTCTCGAGCAACCCCTTGGAACCTTAACATTAACAATAGAAATAGCATATCTAGGATAAAGGATAACATAGAAATTGGGAAAAGGTGAAAACAGAGGAAAGCAAACAGAGGAGAAAGAGTGGGCTATGAAGAGGAAGTAAGATAGTTGAGAATAGGTTTTGAAGGAGAGATGTTATCATCTATTTGATTCTATCACTCCAATAACTTATTAAAAGGACCAATCATTCAAATAACCTATTCTCTTGTTTAGATTTGCAATTGCTTCCAAATCTATCGCTTCTAAGAGATGTTTTCAGGGTGCATGGCAAGTTGGTTAACCCACACTTCCTAACCCAGTTATCCTGCCAATTTTTTAATGACAAAAATTCCAATATGCAAAGTGATGGGAAATGGCAGTGGAAAGAGCAGGATAACAACCAAATACTGGCAGAGTCAAACAACTTCCACACTAGCAGGTCAGGATGAAGGCTCAGTAAACAGGTGACATTGCAGAACAACTGTACAAGTTTTATGCAAATGTTTCAGCATTAATGTTCATTAAGCAGTTGGTCTGGAAGCTCCCTAACAGGTTTATTACTTACTAGCTTCATTCATCATCTGCCAGCTTCACCAAATGACTTTTCAATCTTCCAGGCCATTTTCAGAAGCAGCACTTCATTCTCTTCCTGCACCTGTAATTCAAATGCAAAATGCACATTAGCTAGAGAGTGTATATGCTGTAAAACTGACACCTGTCTGTTTTCTATCTTGCATGAACAACATTCATGAGTGACACATCCCAGTCTAATAGATTTTCCTACGGTTGTTGGTGTAAGCTACTAAAATCAGTCATTTGGGCACTAGAAATTAAGCCAATTCACAATGAGCAGCTAAAAAGATGCACCTAAATCCTCTACCTGCTTTCCCCTTTGTAGACTCATTAGATCACTAAGATCATCAAGGGAGACTTTATTCATGAGACTGAAATCCACAGATTGCCACCTGACAGAAACACAGCGGCAGGCATTTTCTGCCATTGTGCCTGTGCTTTGGAAAAACTCCCCCCCCCAATCTTATAGATAACACTATGTATTATGTGTTTCAGACATCTTTTGAAGACATACCTTTTCCCTCAGGATACAAATGCACTGTGTGTACATGCACACATGTATTTCCAGGTGCTGCTTTATTGTTATACAGTTTATATTGATGATTTTATTGTATCTTTTATGTGTTTGCTGTGCACTGCTCTGAGATTATTTTAATAATAAGCTTGGAAATGTTCCCAGATAGATAAATAATTGTCCCTTCTTTAGTCATATCCCAGCACTGACAATTATATTTCAGAACCCCATAAGGCTCGTTTCTCAGGGTTATTCATGACTGACACTTGGAAACAAACCACCACCGTTCTTATACAGTGGTACCTTGGTTTAAGAACAGCCCTGTTTAAGAACCACAGTGGACGCTTGGGTTGTGAATGTGATCCATGCGGGAAACACATTCGCAACCCGCTGTGTCTGTGCATGCGTGGGTCGCAATTTGGCGCTTCTGCACATGTGCAAGCGCCGAAACCTGGAAGTAACCCATTCTGGTACTTCAGGGTTCGGCGCGGTGTGAAACCCAAAATCGCGCAAGCCAAAGCGTCTGTAACCCAAGGTATGACTGTATTTGGTTTACAAACTCCACAAAACCAGAAGTGGTTTTGAACTTTACCTCGGTCTAAGAACAGAATCCAAATGGTGGAAGGGCACCGCTGGCGGGAGGCCTCATTAGGGAAAGTGCGCCTCGGCTTAAGAACAGTTTTGGTTTAAGAACAGACTTCCAGAACAGATTAAGTTTGCAAACCAAAGTAGCACTGTAATGGAAAGGTATGTGCATGTTAGGGCATCCTAATATGTAATGCAAAACATCTTTACTTCAGTATATGAATATTGCTGACATCGTTTCCAAAATTGTATTTGTTTCATTTTGCTTTTTAAAAGAACCTGTGAAAGAAACTCAGTCAAAATTGCATGTTGCATGAAGAAGTAATAACTGAGAGATCTCTTCATTGTACAGGATGGTTTCCATCATGAATCTCAAATTGCATTCTGCTTTCATATCCAATACCATCTCAAAGGGAACTTGGGTTTTTTTTTAATTGGGAAAAAGTACAATATTTCTGGAGATAAAAGCAAACAGCTGAAAACCATTCTCTCCTTATGGTCTTGGCCTGTATTATAATCGTTTCCCTTCAAAGTAAGGGTGATCTGAGTAGCACCAGGTGTACACAGTATGTGTGCTTTATTTTATATCGGTCTGTTTTGCCCTCATTTTTTAATAAATTGTACCTTCTCCAGCTATTATGTATAATCCCCAGCAGGACTTCAGAAAAAGAGTTAATTGTTGTGGACCATGTAAGATTGGGCAATTGGCCAAAAGCAACTCAGGATGCCCAGATTGCACACTTCTGAACTAGAGAAAGAAAACAAGGGCATGTTTTTGGACACTATACACACCTCCTGGAGGATGTACATATTGCCTGGAAAGTGTACAAACTGAAGTCAAGATATGCACATTCCCCAAGGCCTGTTGAAGACTGTATAATGGCTAGATGGTATACAAAATTCAGTACTGCAATGAAAATTCCCCAAAGCTAATTGGAGATTTCTGCATATTGACCAGAGAATGTACAAAATACAGCTAAGATATGCACATCCTTCCATGTTGACACTATGCATAATGACCAAAGAACATGCAATGTTGATAAATGCAAATTCCCCAAAACTTCTTGAAGATTGTGTATATTGACTGGGAAATATGTACAACTTCCTCTCCGTGGACAGATTATGTGCACATTCTCCATAAAGGCTGATGAATTTGCATAATGGCCAGTTGTTTTGCACATTAATTATTCAACTTACATTAAACCTAACAACTACACTGCGCTTTATTTCCGCATTGGGCTTTGTCCTGGGATTTAAATATGTCTTTCCCTTGCTTCCCTTGTCTTGCAAGCTCCTCTAAGGGCCTAACTAAATATGCTCATAAATATGCAACAGGTAGCTACAGTAGGTCGGGGAGATCACATGCACACATGCCAATGAGGCTAGGAGTCTCAGAAAAACAAAGACTTCCATTGGTGCCTTTAGACACTTTTTAGCCTAAGGCATGAGTAGGCAAACTAAGGCCCAGGGGCCAGATCTGGCCCAATCGCCTTCTCAATCCGGCCCGCGGACAGTCCAAGAATCAGCGTGTTTTTACATGAGTAGAATGTGTCCTTTTATTTAAAATGCGTCTCTAGGTTATTTGTGGGGCATAGGAATTCATTCATTTTTTCCTTCAAAATATAGTCCGGCCCCCCACAAGGTCTGAGGGACAGTGGAGCGGCCCCCTGATGAATAAGTTTGCTGACCCCTGGCCTAAGGCTCATCTTTGTCTAGGTTGGAGGCAACTGGTGACTTAAGAGTGTCTCTCTCTCTTTTTTTTTCTCTCTCTCTCTTGGCTTTATTAGTACATTTATTTAAGATTCGACAATAACAGTAAATCAGCAATAACTAATACATCAGTTCACTATTTGCTACAGTTGACCATCTTTAACAATGGTTAACAAACTACAAAACATCACTTAACAGTCTTAATTGGGGACTTAACAGATAAGCTTCCCTTTGCTATGTGCTGCCTTTGCAGTGATAAATGGGCTTCTCCAACCCTGTAGCTACCGTATTTTTTGCACCATAACACTCACTTTTTTCCTCCTAGAAAGTAAGGGGAAATGTCTGTGCGTGTTATGGAGCGAATGCCTACGGATGGCGGGGGGATCTGCTGCAGTCGTGAGCAGAAGATCCATGGTTCCCCTTCCTTCCCTCCTCCATGGCTTGCTTTGAAACAGCAAAATGGGAGAAGAGCCGCTGAGTGGGGAGGAGAGAGGGACAGAGAGCCTGCTTGCTTTAAAGGAACAAAGCGGGAGAGGAGAGGAGCAGCTTACATGAGTCCAGAGCTGTTTTTTTCAGTGAGCCAGGGAGGAGGGAGAGAACAGCTCACTAAATAGCAGCAAAGCTTTTCGCAAGCAGGCTCTCTGTCCCTTCTCCTCCCCACTCAGCTGGCTAAATAGTAGCAAAGTTTTTCAGCGAGCCTGGGAGGAGGGAGAGAAGCAGAGCCTTTAAAGGAGCAAAGCGGGAGAGGAGAGGAGCCTTCTCCCTTTATACCCCTCTTCTGCATTATTAACAGCATCCTTCTCCACCCACCCCACGCATGTTCCTTGTCCCTTGAGTGCTTTTCCTTCCCTTCCCACTTAAAACGTGGTTACAAAGCACGGATCCACATGGATCCTCAGGATTTTTGCACTGGGTATTCCCAAATTCACCATCAGATCATATAGCATGTCCAAGGCTACAGCTTGCACCAACAAAATCACGCACCCACTGTTGCCTAGGGCCGCAGTGGTGCAAAAACGTGGTTACAAAGCATGGATCCACATGGATCCTCAGGATTGTTGCATTGGGCTACCCCAAACTCACTGTCAGATCACATGTCTGTGGCCACAGCATGAACCACAAAAATCATACATCCACTATTTCGTTTAGAATATTTTTTTTTCTTGTTTTCCTCCTCTAAAAACTATGTGCGTGTTATGGTCGGGGGCATGTTATAGAGCGAAAAATACGGCAGTTCAAGAAAACAAGATGCATAGCTGCCTGCTATGTATTTAACTGAATGCCTACTGTGGCCCTGATCCATGCAGCTCAGGGCTAAAATGAACCAAAGGTAAAAACAGTGGTGGGTAGGAGCCGCTACGCTTGGAGCCTACTCTGCTCACAGCCTCAGTTACTTGAAGTATGAAATCCTACAACCATCCACTACACCCATTTGAAATCCTACAACCATATAGGGCCCCCAGCTAACCTAGGTTGATGATCAGGCACATAGAGGAACAGCTAATGTAGGAGGAATCTACAAATACAATCCTGGTAAATTTGAACTGAGAAACTGTGTAATCAAAACAGGGATCTTTCTTTGATGTGATGACTGTGCCCACGCACACACAAAAGAAACTAAATAAGAAATAAGAGGGGGGAGATAGGGATAAGGGGGGCAATGATTTACCAAAATGAGGGAATCTGGACTATTTGGGGCACATCGGGCAGCTTTTAAGGTACAAAGCTTAATTTTTTTCTAACATGATTCTGTAGATAAGAAACTTTTTTAAAAAAATATATTGGGCAGCATCTCCTAAGTTATTTATTGCGGATCATTTTAATATAAGTCCAGGCTGGGTGCCAGTTTATGGAGCTTTTAATGGTCTTTTTGCTTTTATTTTAAGTTTGATTTCCTACTCATGCAGAATGTCCTTTTATTTATCCACCAAATGGAACACAGTGAATGTTGAGCCAGAGTTAAACTCAGCAAACCCTGACGTTCTCCCATCACATATTTGTCAGCTCCGTCTAGAAAAAGAGGCGCTATGAAGACAGTTTTGCATTTCTACAAGTTTGCCATGTATACAAGTAGATAATTGAGTGCAAAATCCACCCATTACACCTTATATAAAAGCAACAACAGTGGTCTCTTATCCTTTTTGGTTGCAAAGAATAGAAATTAATCAACCTGTCAATTTCAGGATCTATCAATATTTTCAGTCTTGTTTCCAATTAGTTCCATTTGTGCATCAGTCTGCATTTTTTAAAAGTCCATGCGAAAATTTATCCTAATAAACATATTTTTAAAATCGATCTTCCTTAATATTTTGTACATTGTTTTCACTGACATAGGCGTTCTGGTATGAGCTTTCCTCTAATCTACTTATTTTTTTAAAAATACACATTGGTGGGAGAACTACATTGCAAAATTTGGAGAAATGTAAATTTCTAATGTTTTGGTTCACATATTGGTTCAGGAAGTCAGAATTAGGCAAGGTCAAATTAAAACTACAGAGGTGAGGTTACAGGGAACCAGGCAGAGGGCCTTCTCAGTAGTGGCGTCTGCCCTGTGGAAACCCTCCCATCAGATGTCAAAGCAATAAGCAACTATCTTACTTTTAAAAGACCTCTGAAGGCAGACCTGTTTAGGGAAGTTTTTAATGTTTAATGCTGTATTGTGTTTTTAAAATTCAGTTGGGAGCCGCCCAGAGTGGCTGGGGAAACCCAGCCAGATGGGCGGGGTATAAATTATTATTATTATTATTATTATTATTATTATTATTATTATTATTATTACTATTACTATTACTATTACTATTACTATCATCATCATCATCATCATCATCATCATCATTATTAGCTGAGATTCCTATATTGCAAGGGGTTAGACTAGGGTCCCTTCCCACTCTATGACTCTATGATTTTGTGATTCAACTAAATCATTTCACACATAGAACAACTTTAGTAATTACAAAATAACTCCACTGCCATCTCCTTCCCTCATATGCTTCCTGTACCACACCTAAATTTGCTGCAGAGGGCCTCCAGAACAGATTTGGGAGGTGTGGGCGGAGGAGATGAAGGGGAAGTTCTATTGTGCTCTTGAAATTATTTCCATGTGCACACAACCCACAGAGTTGGCATATAAGTAGCTGTTTTCTGCTAGGGAATGGGTGCAGAACCTCCAGCTCCCATGCCTCATTAGATCTGCCAGTCTTCCCCATTTGGTCCACCAGGCCACGTTGGCTGTTACGTCAGTTCTGGAGCAGGTAAAGTCATGGCACCATACTCAGTCCTCCATTTTGATGCCGAGCCATTCATGTATGGTTGTGTGTGGATACTCAGCCATCGGAGAATATACCTAACAGAAGTATAGATCAATTCCCATTCTGCAATCTTGTCAACAAAGAACAACATCACGGAAGACCTGATCAAACACTTTTCTGAAATAAAGATACACTATGCTCACAGCATTCCCATGATCTACCAGACTAATAATTCTATCACAAATGCAGAATGGCACGGGTTGTTGTTGTTTTTTCTTGATAAAGTCATGCTAGCTCCTGGTGATCAATACATTGTTTTTATTCATTGACTGCTATTGTAGAATTTTCCCCAGGATCACCTGAGGATGAGATATTTCATATTATCTGCTAAATTATGCAACATAAGCAACTATCAAAAAATAAATCAATTTGTCTAATTTGGTAGGATAATTAATTTGTCTTTTTCTTGGCACAGAATTTTGGCTATCTATGTGTGGAGTTCTTATTTTTTATCTTTTTATCGCAGAATACACAGCTCTGACATTACATTTGCCTTTTTAAAAAAGATTTTCAAAATCAGTTATCTACCAATTACAGTCAGAGCATTTCCTGGGCAACAGGGAACTTATTTCATTAGTTGGAGTCAGCTTGCAACAAGATAAGAATGCTCTATGCTTTCTGCATTCTAGTAAATCCCTGGGCAAATGGACATCATCACCTTGTGTGTCAAGCTTTTTTGAAGAGGATAGAGAAAAGAGATTGTAACTGAATTCCTTCTATAGTAGCTGAGGTGAGAACTCCTCTGGAATTCAGTTGCAAATTGCAAAACCACTGCTTGTGAGTATATATCCTAAGAGAGATTTTATCATAGATTATTGTACTGTGGCCTAGTAAAGGTAAAGGTAAAGGGCCTCTGGACAGGTAAGTCCAGTCAAAGGCGACTATGGGGTTGCGGCACTCATCTCACTTTCACGCCAAGGGAGCCAGCGTTTGTCCACAGACAGCTTTTTGGGTCATGTGGCCAGTGTGACTAAACCGCTACTGGCGCACGGAGGACCATGACGAGTGCCAGAGCGCACGGAAACGCCGTTTACCTTCCCGCCACAGCGGTACCTATTTATCTACTTGCACATGTGTGCTTTCGAACTGCTAGGTTGGCAGGAGCTGGGACAGAGCAACAGGAGCTCACCCTGTTGCAGGGTTTGAACCACCGACCTTCCAATCAGCAAGCCCAAGAGGCTCAGTGGTTTAGACCACAGCGCCACCCGCATCTAGTATATGGTAATACCTAGTATATGGTAATACACTGGCAGCCATGTCAGGCAAATTGTAATAGAAACACGTATAAGAGAGCAATCCAGAGGGGTGTTGGAGGATGAAAGGCAGAGGAACTGCCAGATCCAAAACCCTGCCATGCTTGAATTTGTAGGGTAGAGCAGCAGTGAGGACAGCCTTTCCTTTTGTGTGTGTGTGTTTCTGCAGCTTGGTCCCAACAGGAAGGAAAATCCATCTGTTTTGGTGTCAGGGAAATGGATCAACACCTCAATGACCACCTCTTTCCATATGAACCGACCCAGACACTGATCATAATCTGAGGGCCTTCTTTTAGGGTTGCCATATTTCAAACAGTGAAACTCCAGACAGCTTTTTTTGGCAGAGTTGTTGTACCTCCGGACAAGCAGCTTTGATAACTGGACTAGGGTTTGTGTGTGACAATTTCAGGTTTATGTTCTGCTGAACTGGCACCAAAAGTCACAGAAACTAAGTGTAAACTGATTTGACAGAAGTAGTTGTGTGTGATCCAGAGGCAGAAGGACTCGAGTGTCCAGCGTTTTCCAGGCAAGCACAACTAACTGAACAAGTAAAGAGCACAGAAAATACAAAGTGATCTATTACTTCCCCAAATCACTGTGGCTGGAGAGCCCAAGTAAAATCATTTCCTCTTAATAGATGCTATGGACGTCAGTCACAAAAGAGCCTTTACCCTTTACCCATCTGCCATTTTCCATACATGGCGAGCTTAGAACTAAATATTTACTTTTTACTGAAATACTGTATGAAGATTTTTTTTTTAATATTCAAATCTCATAATCACCAGAACCCCGACTTCAATTCAGTGAGCTTCAGAAATAATCTGCTTCAGTTTGGACAAGTCCCAAATGTCTCTGAAGGGTCCCATTTGAGTTTTTGATTTGGAATCCTTCTAAATTTGATGCACAAAATCTTAGTAATACATCAACACACATATACATTGGTTCCTATACACACAATCTGAAGTCCGTTTGCAGGGTATAGGATCATCCATACTGGAGCTTGTGCATGTTTAGGTGTATACATGTAGACTCTGTGATCCTTGAAGGCAGAATGGATGGAGGCAGACACAACTCTAAACAGCCAACCAGAACAAAATAATAATCTTCATCTGATAAGGAAGGAGAGCAAGACAGACCTGCTGAGGCAGGAAGATCACTGGGCCATTTGTACATGAATTAATACCTGAATGGAGCTCTCTCTTTCCATATATAAACACAAGCCATGCACAGGCAAGATAATTGGTATAGATCTTTCATTCACATCACTCTGCTGATAATAATGGGGAAATGTGCATTGACAGAATTCATTGAGCAAGTTGGGGAAGTTAACAGAGATGTCCTTTATGAATAATCTGATCGTGTGTGTGTGTGTGTGTGTGTGTGCACGCGCACGCACGCACACGTGCACACACACACACACATTCTCTACCTCCTTTAGCACATTTTTGCCTGACTGAGCTGTAAGTGTACATCAGGCAACTAGGGAGTATTATCTTCTACAGAGTTCAGTGCAAAAAGCTCTGATAAATAGCAACAATAAAGCTTTCAAGCATTACAATCAATACTTAATGGAATAATGTAAATCCAGCCCATGGATGACTGGGGGATTCTGCTATCTAGCAAAAAGCAAGAGATTGATGCACAGCTGCAAAGGTGCTTCCTTTTTTTCTGATGTAAGCTGAGAGGAGGATACAATAATGCACTAAAGTTGCTTTGCTTGTATTGTGCAGATATTGCTCTTTTCATCTTCATTTTTAATGGGAGGGGGGAGCCCCAGAGACTCAGTATCTCCCAAAGCTCTGCTTTAAAAAAGTTATGCTGTTCTCCTCTTTAGACACATTTACACATCTTCCATCAGCTTGGGGTGGGGGGTGAGGGGAGAGATTTCAGTAACAAACCCCCCCGTCACACACACACACACACACACAACCACCACCAAAGAAACAGATCTGCCTTGAGGCAGCAGAAAATGCATGTGATAAGGGAATAGCCATGAAGTGCAAAGGAGTATTTAGGTTTTAGAGGTCTTTGACTGGAGACTGTATAGGCAATGTGAAGGATGTGTGAAAAATTCAAAATCAAAGCACAAGAATAAAGAGGATAATATAAGAAAACTTGCTTGAAAGTCACAACTGTCCACATAAGAACATGGTGAAGATGGAGTTGGCAGGGAGACACCAAAGAAGACTAAAGGCATCTCCATACTAGAGAGAAAAGAGGGGGAAAGAGTAACATGAAGTTGCCTTCATTTGTACTAGAGTACAAGATCAGATAGGGACGCGGGTGGCACTGTGGTTTAAACCACAGAGCCTAGGGCTTGCCGATCGGAAGCGAGATGAGCACCGCAACCCCAGAATCGTCAGTGACTGGACCTAACGGTCAGGGGTCCCTTTACCTAGTTAACTAGTTCCATTAACACAGGAATATGGCAGGTGGCGCTGTGGGTTAAACCACAGAGCCTAGGACTTCAGATCAGAAGGTCGCGGTTCGAATCCCCATGACGGGGTGAGCTCCCGTTCCTCGGTCCCTGCTTCTGCCCACCTAACAGTTCGAAAGCACGTCAAAGTGCAAGTAGATAAATAGGTACCGCTCCGGCGGGAAGGTAAACAGTATTTTCGTGCACTGCTCTGGTTCTCCAAAGGCGGCTTTGTCATGCTGGCCACATGACCTGGAAGCTGTCTGTGGACAAACGCTGGCTCCCTCTGCCTATAGAGTGAGATGAGCGCACAACCCCAGAGTCATCTGCAACTAGACCTAATGGTCAGGGGTACCTTTACCTTTACCTTTACAAGATCAGATGGGCCAAGGTTGGTGAGCCATTCTTGGAAATGCAATAGGCTTGTTGTTGTGGGAAAATTGCCTATTCAGAGTTGACCCAAGCCCACTTTGTTTGTTTTTCTCTAGAGGGAGAGGGAGAGCAGGGTCACACCTTGTAGCCCTGATCCTGCTATTATATGTCTACCTGCCATGGTGGTCCATGCATTGGATGGGGAAGACTTTGGTAATCTTTATGCGCAATGAGCAGGATTGTAATTGTGAGAGGAGAATGACTGGAGAGGGCTTCTGTCGAAAGCAGGGTTTAAATCACTGCCTATCCTGCTACTGGGAACATATTTGCTGGGGTTACATTTATGAGGGGAATCTCTTGTTAACCTGTCAACAGCACAGTGCAAGCCATCAGACTTTGCTGCCACCATGTAAAATGAGCTGAAAGAACTGGGTATACCCTGCCAAAAAAAAAAAAAAGTCAAAACATTCACAAGGAAATAGTCTGCAGCCCCAACTGTGGCACTCCATTTCAGCCAGACCCCTTTCCAGACCTGAGAATTCAGACTCTCAGCCTGACGTTGGCACCAATTCACCATTACGTCAAGTTAGATGAAGTTCCACATGGAGCATATCATTATTTTTGCTCCTCTTCTGACTTTAGAATATGCCTTCATTTTTACTTACCACATGGGGATAAATATCTACATGTGTAGTAAAGGTAAAGGTACCCCTGCCCGTACGGGCCAGTCTTGCCAGACTCTAGGGTTGTGCGCTCATCTCACTCTAGAGGCCGGGAGCCAGCGCTGTCCGCAGACACTTCCGGGTCACGTGGCCAGCGTGACAAGCTGCATCTGGCGAGCCAGCGCAGCACACGGAACGCCGTTTACCTTCCCGCTGGTAAGCGGTCCCTATTTATCTACTTGCACCCGGGGGTGCTTTCGAACTGCTAGGTTGGCAGGCACTGGGACCGAGCGACGGGAGCGCACCCCGCCACGGGGATTTGAACCGCCGACCATGCGATCGGCAAGTCCTAGGCGCTGAGGCTTTTACCCACAGCGCCACCCGTGTCATCTACATGTGTAGCTAATTTTAAATTATTATTTTTTAACTAAAGCCATTTTTTCTCTTTTTTTCTTTTTTTTAAATGATATTTTATTAGATTTTAACAGAAAAAAGGTTACAGAACAATAGACAAAAAAGTAAAAAGACACAAAGAAGATACAAAAACCAAAATTTAACATAAAAAAGTAAAAAGTAAAAGAAAAAAAAGAAAAATCCCTCTTTTCAATTTCTTACCATTCATTTACTTATTTTCCTGACTTCCTCTCACCTCCCTTTTTTGTATTCCATTTAGAAGTTGGTTCAGCAAATTCATACCCTCTTATTTTACCCTTAATTATTTATCCTCATATGTTGTCACTTCAGATTTTCATCTAATATCAATCCATTCTTACAAGTTCTTATTTTACCTTATTACTAGAACTGCTTCGTTTCATTTCAACTTCATTACCATTTAAAAATTTTACAGTTCAATTTACCATTAATTTCTTTAACCTTATCTTACCTTCTAAACCTTAAAGTTTTAGAATTTAAACCATATTTAAGCTTAACTCCTTCAAACCTTTCTGCTAAAGCCAATTAATTCCTTTCCAGCACATTTTAGTATTTCATTAGTATTACACTAATTCCAAAAGTAAAATAGTTTATAAAAAAGAGATTCTCATTCTGGATTTATCCAACGTCCCTTCTTCCTGGTTTCGGATAATGTCAGTCCTTCCACCATTGTGTTCTATCCATCAATCGGGTGTTCTAATATCAGAGGCTCTCAAGTCCCTTCTGTGCCCCCTCTGCAGGTTTTCTTGTTCCTGTTTATACTTGCACGCGTCCCTGTCCCTTGTTGGATTCTTGCATATTTTCTTCCCTTTCTCCTTGGGGAGTGAATCTCCGGGGAGCTCCATACAGAAATATTCTCCATTTTCTTTTATCAGATTGTCCCATTCCCCGATAATCCACTCCCCAATATTTGATTTGTAATCCAAAAAGTAGTTGTTCCAAAAATGATCATCAACTTGTTTCACAGTCCCACCAGAGCTAATGACTTCCTTAACTTCAAAGTTTAACAGATGTTCTCCAAATTCAGTCTTCCAATGTTGCAGCTTTTGGTCATGCGGGATTTTGAGTCTCTGTATCTTTTGAGGTGCAATCGCAACCTCTTCCGTCTTCCTCTGCCCTTGGACTTGCCTTGTTGAACCAGTTTCCTGTATTGGCTGTTGTGAGGTTTCTTTGACTTCGTTTCCTATTAGTTCATCTTTACTAGCTGGAGCAGATATAAGATCCAACTTTTGGTTCATCAAGATCACTTTCTCATCCAACTGCTGCAGCACAGCATTTATTTTGCCAAGGGCAGCAAGTAAGGCTTCCTCCCTATTCATTTTCTGTCAAGGTCAAATAGCTGGTCCCACGGTCTGATTTTCACAGATGTTATATCTTCCCCGTAAATTGCAACAAACACGCTGGCTAGCTCCCTCTAGGGGATACAATTACTATTTAACGTCCATCTTTAAAGTGTATCCAACAAAGGGAAATTTACTTTCGATTTTCAGATTCTTTGTTTCCTTTCAATATAATGCAAACAAGCAGAAAGCAGCATTAGAATTATTTTATTTCTCTTTTAGTTCTGTCTGTCAGAAGTTTTCCCGTTTTCAATTAGTAATCATCACCGACAATTTCTGTCCTGACATTCCGTCCCCAGGTTTGGGACGATGGGAGCTTGTATTCTTTCACTCTCTTTGCAGGATTAAAAGGTCAAGATTTCTTCCCCCCCTTTTCTCCTGCTGTCAAGGGGGGTTTTTATAGTTATGGATGCAGGAAATTTCAATCTTAAAATCAATTTTTCCGGCTTTTTAGCTTATAAGATCTTTGCTTTGGTCTATTTACAAAAAACGGGAGGCGGACTTCCTGTTTACACCTTCCCACTTCGGTGCCAAATTCAAGGTTGTTCCTTTGATCAAAGGGGGAATTCCTTTGATCTCCCGATCTTTCAATTGTCCTACTCACGGGTTGTTGTTTAAAAGCTGAATTGTCACAGGAAAGAGGACAGCGCTCTCCGACATCAGCTGTGCAGCTTCGCTCCGCAGAAGTAGCGATTGACTCACAGCACCGCGCCAGCACCCCGTCTCGCTCCGGAGCCCTTTGCAGGGTTCCTTTGCCGATGGGGGGGGGGCGCAAAAGGTGCCCACCGAGTCCCACGGTCGCAGGCTTCACCGCCTGTGGTTTCCGAGAGGGTCCCCGCTTCGCTGCAGCAGTAGGACCCGATTTCTGCGGGGCTTTCTCCCTCTAGATTAGAGGGAATCCGCCATTGTCGGTGGTGCCGCCTCCGGAAGTCCTCTAAAGCCATTTTAAAGAGGATGACATTCAGTGTGACATTCGGGGTGACAGGCTTCTGGGTTAGAGTTGTCCTTGAACATGCTAGGGAATTTTTGGAAGTCAGCTATGAATTTCATTTTCAGGACCAGCTTTCAGCTCTTTCTTTTTGCCATGTTCCACAAACAGTTCAAATGCATATCTTAGTTCAAGTGGGTACACTCTGCATTGACTCCAACTATCCCAACCTACCAGAGATAACTTTAAGTTCTTATGCTGGGAAGCCTTTTCAAAGTTTCATGCATACAATTGTGGCCATTGGTCCTACTTTACAGAGGGCAGTCCTCTCTTTGAAGCACTATCTAGTTCAAATCTGGTTTAAAGTTTTAATCAGGGCAGTTTAATCTGGCTTGCTTATTTAACGTATATGCAGAATTCATCATGCGAAAGGCTGGACTGGATGAATCCCAAGCCAGAATTGAAATTGCCGGAAGAAATATCAACAACCTCAGATATGCAGATGACACAACTTTGATTGCAGAAAGTGAGGAGGAATTAAAGAACCTTTTAATGAGGGTGAAAGAGGAGAGTGTAAAATGTGGTCTGAAGCTCAACATCAAAAAAACGAAGATCATGGCCACTGGTCCCATCACCTCCTGGCAAACAGAAGGGGGGAAAATGGAGGCAGTAAGAGATTTTACTTTCTTGGGCTCCATGATCACTGCAGATGGTGACAGCAGCCACGAAATTAAAAGATGCCTGCTTCTTGGGAGAAAAGCAATGACAAACCTAGACAGCATCCTAAAAAGTAGAGACATCACCTTGCCGACAAAGGTCCGTATAGTTAAAGCTATGGTTTTCCCAGTAGTGATGTATGGAAGTGAGAGCTGGACCATAAAGAAGGCTGATCACTGAAGAATTGATGCTTTTGAATTATGGTGCTGGAGGAGACTCTTGAGAGTCTCATGGACTGCAAGAAGATCAAACCTCTCCATTCTGAAGGAAATCAGCCCTGAATGTTCACTGGAAGAACAGATCCTGAAGCTGAGGCTCCAATACGTTGGCCACCTCATGAGAAGAGAAGACTCCCTGGAAAAAACCCTGATGTTAGGAAAGATGGAGGGCACAAGGAGAAGGGGACGACAGAGGACGAGATGGTTGGATAGTGTTCTCGAAGCTACTAATATGAGTTTGCCCAAACTGCAGGAGGCAGTGGAAGACAGGAGTGCCTGGCGTGCTCTGGTCCTTGGGGTCATGAGGAGTCGGACACGACTAAACAACAACAACAAAGAGTCATGCTAAAATCAACTGGTTACAATAATTCTGGTAGAATCATCCTTTCACAAGCAAAGAGATGCACTCGCCACAGGGTTGTGTATACCTTCTCATCTTATCACCACGATGCATAGAGGCCAAACAGGAAGTGGCAAACAAAATTGTGGACAATGAATTAACATACATCTAAACCAGTGCTTTTTTCTGGGGGTATTCCAGGGTGTACAGTACCAGCATCTTTTTTCTAGAACAAAAGCACTAATTTAAAAGTGTGGCACATCCTATGACAACTTCATGCTGAGTACCGGCACCCTTTTAAATGGAAGAAATACACTGATCTGCACTGTGGAAAAACAAAATCCACACTAAATAGTCTCCTTGAGGAAGAAAAGCCATACTGGTTCTCAAGTCATAACCCACCCTTATTATCCATCAACAGAGTTGCCACATGGCATGCTAGTCTCTGACCTAATTTAGCAGAGGGTTGTCTCGTGAGACTGCTTTTTAGTGGCTCTGAGGAGGAGGCAGGAGAGAGAGGACTGGGGCTGAAATTCTGCCATATGCCATAACATATGTACAGTCAGCTTACACTGAACTGAATTTATGTCAACATGTGGCCTTCCCATTTAAGCATATCATGACAAATCCCAACCTCAGTTACACCCTCTGCAACCACATTGCCTTAGAAACGCAAACCACTGGGAAAGATTTGGGCTATAATAGCCCGTAGACGCTGCCAAACGATAAAAGTATTTTAAATATAAATTCAAATATTCTTCACAAACCCCCAGTCTCTCCCTCTCTCCCTTCCCCCATGCTGTTTCTCTCTCATATAAGCACAACATGTCAAACCAAGTACATTTTCAACCGGCTTGTGTATGACTCTTTAAACATGACCCAGACTGAATCACTTTGGGATTTGGAACCGAAGCCATGGGGCTGCTTATGAGATAGAGTTTGGGCTCTGAAAATAACTATTTGCTCACCAGCCTGTTTTGAGTGTAAGAAGAGGGAGACAGAAAGTAAGTGTAAGGAGTAAGGACAAAGTAGGATGCATGGCAGATTATGGTCAGTGGAGGGGTAAAAAGCCCACACGGTTTTGTTCCAGGACACTTAGTCCACTGCTGGGCACAAAATGATTCCTCAAGAAGCCACCTCAGATCAGAGACAGCCTCACTGTTAGAGGACAGAAGGCACTTCAGGCAGCAGTTGCTAAGGGACGGAGAGTAGTGGCAAAGTGTTGGAAGACAGGACTGTGTGAGTTACATCGCCTGCCCTGTCCTGCTAGGCTGCTGCACTCAGGTGGACACTGCCCCATTGCCAGTGTTGAAATAAGGTTCAACAGGAGCTCAATCTTTTTATTTGCCTTGGGTAGGAACTGTAATGGTTCTAGGGGTTGCTCATGCGTAAGTTGCCACCACTCCTGGCTAGGTTACCTGGTTGAACCCTTTCTGTCTGGACAGCCCTTCACTTCGTGGCTGTTTCAGTCACTGGCAGAATCCGTCAGTGGGCATTTCTTGAACTTCTTCCAGCAAAGAAGTTCTTTGACGCCAAGTCTCCTCCTACTCTCCCTGTGCGGAAGTCTTCTGCGCAGGGTGGGTGTGGGCAGCGGAGGACCCGTGCTCTCCCCGCTGGTCTCCGGCGAGGAGTCCTGGAGCCCCCTCGCCGATTCCCCCATCTGCCCCCCTTCACCCCTGGTGTTACGCTGATTTCCTTCCCCAGCAGATGGGCTGCCTCTCTCCCTGCTGGGCCCCTCTCCAGCATCACTCTGGAGCCTTGCCTCCGCCTCTCGCTCCGATGTCAGTTCCCTGACAGGAACATATTTTGGTCTGGCCTTCCCTGTGAACCTGTTGGAGGGCAGGATGTAAACAATGTTATAGCTCTCACTGAGACCATTTACCAGCCATGGATAAGCCATAATGGAAAGATGCAGGAACACAATGAAGACGAGAAGCAAAAATTCTACACCCACTTTCTATCTATAGCTTGCTAAAATTGCAGAAAACAAACACCATCATCTTTGTGAGAAATGGGTCTGGAGAATAGTGTAGCTTTATGAATGTGAAGACTCCACACCCTGACAAATCTGAGGGAGAAGAAGACAAGCTGCCTCTACATATGTTACAGCATATGGCAGAAATTCAGAACCACTCAGTCTAAGTTATTCTTTGTCCTCAGAGTCAACAAATGTCTGTGTTAAATTAGGTCAGGGTCTGGGTGAATCTTTGTTTGCTCCAGCACCAATTAACTGGAGGTAAAAAATGATAAACCATGGATGACTAAATTGGGTATTTCAGCAACAGAAATGATTTAAAGTAGATTTATGGGGTATATTTAACTGTGACCAAAATTTCTATGCAAGTTTTAAGAGTTGGGCCTCAATTCCCATGATGTTGAAGGAAGCTCCTTTGTTCTTTTAAAGGGGTGTTACATTCAATAACTTGATCTGAAAATATTTAATATGCGTTTGACTAAATAGCTACAGCTTTTAAGATTTTGTTGAGTGCTTTGGTTGCTCCTGGACTATTTTGCATAGGAGCTTTATCATCATTAGAAGTACCAAGTACCAACCTTTTCATTTACCGTAGTTTATGTATTTTGTAATGATTACATATATTCCGATGGTGATCTGAATATATATCATCATTTTGATTGCTGTGGCACATTTAAAGAGTATTTAATATACCTTGTTCTATCTCAGAATAACAATATTTTTATAATATTCAACCTCACTAACATAGATAGCACCTTTGCACCACCAGCTGCCTCTATTTCATCTCAAACTTACTTAAGGTTGCTCAATGGTCCTTAATAAGAAGAGTTACCGTATTTTTCGCCCCATAGGATGCACCGGCCCATAGGACGCACCTAGTTTTTAGGGGGGGAAATAAAGGGGGGGAAATTATTTTTTCCCCAGGTGCGCTGCGCTAAGCCCGAAGCTTGCGGTGTGCTGAGCTCAGCGCGCCCCAAGCTTCTGGGTGCCGGCAAGGTCTCCGCTAGCCGTGGGAGAGCCGCGCGGCTCTCCCACGGCTAGCGGAGCGCTGCGCTAATCCCGAAGCTTGGGGCGTGCGGAGCTCAGCGCGCCCCAAGCTTCTGGGTGCAGGCAAGCTCTCCGCTAGCCCTGGGAGAGCTGGGTCTCCCACGGCTAGCGGATAGCTTCCTGAAGCCTGGAGAGTGAGAGGGGTCGGTGCGCACCGACCCCCCTCGCTCTCCAGGCTTCAGCGAAAGCCTGCATTCACCCCATAGGACGCACACACATTTCCCATTCATTTTTGGAGGGGAAAAAGTGCGTCTTATAGGGCAAAAAATACGGTATGTCTAATGCTCGTACTGCCAAAGTTAGAAACTTCCTGGCAAACATTACAGATGGCCTTTTCACATGTCTGTGAGACATCCCAACATTTTCTATTTTAGGCCAACATTGAGACCTACAGATTTTCTCAATGGATTTTTTTAAAAAATCCATTTAACTGGACCATATGAACAAATGCAGTTGGCCCCTAGTACACGCAAAGAAATAAAAAATACTAAGGACAATAAAATACACAAGTAAAGTGACCAACGAAGGCATTAACTAAGTGACTTTACATGACTATGAATACTCATTTCTTTTTTAAAAAATAGGTGAGGATTAGCAAAGGTACTTGGATTGTGATAGTAATGCACAGGTCACAGTCAAATTTAAAAAGCTAGAAGCCTCATTTTACATTATGTAGAGCTTCAAAAAACTAAAATTACTTCACCAAATACTTAAAATACTTAGTCAAGTATGTTTCCTAGGAAATGAATCCGGTCTGGTTGAAGCAGCAGTAGGTATAGTATCCTCAGAGTGGAAAAAAAATATTTACAGAGAGTGAGGAGCCCCTCATTTCAAGCCCCTCATTTCCTCCCACCTCCCCTGTTTTATAGATGGATTTTCTGCAGATGCTGGTCCTTTGTGCTACTTTAGAGGCACACTGGAGGCTATTCAAAATTTTATGTTCGCAGACAAAAAAAAAATCAGTTTTCTAAGACCTGAGGTTACAATAAATATTATCTTTCCAAACTCTACACCACAAAAGCAAGCTGCAAACATCAGCTGCTTCACGGAAGCAGTGATTTAAGGGTTTGTACTACAGTGTTCACTTCTCATAAGCCCCTTTCACATGTTAATCCTGTGATGGCAATCCATAGGTTTACAGGGAAGTGGATTGACTTTTAGTAGATCACAATGAGGGAGCTGCTCTGCTATGTGTTAAACCTGGACCCATAATTAAGTCATCTATGAATGATATAGCAAGACCTTTGGCCTTGATCCTGAGGTCACATGGATCCTTCCTGTGGCCAAAAAATGAGTGTGGTCTTCTGCAGGAGAAAAGCTTATGCACCCAGGCCTCAATGTGCATATGCTTCCACAGGAGCTAGAACCCTGTGTGCATAAAGGTGGACTCACCAAAACTTTTCCTTCCAGATGTTCATGTTCAGTGTGTGGACATTGGTGGAAGGAAGCTGCACAACATCAGGGCCAGCTCTGCCATTCTACTGTGCCTTAACTTACGAAGTGTTTAAGTATAGTGAATTATAATTGCTGAGTTTCAAAACTAGTAAAAGTAGATTTGTACCAGAAAGAGACTCCATGCCATCTGAAGATAACATACAAGAAGAGAAGGAAAACTCCTAGTGCAGTATGCACAGTGGAGCAGTTCATGAGCCCATGGGTTCAGAGAGCTCTCTGGAAAGATAGCCATGGACTTTGATTTTATATGCCATGTGTGCTGAAGTTTGTCTTTCTCTAGGCGAAAGCACATGATTGTACATCAAAGTACTAGAACTGTCACAAACTGCATGTCATAGAGCAACCATAGGGAATCTCTTCCCCTGTTTGATGGAAGCAGCAGAAAATATCTTCTCTGATTTTGTTTTTGACAGGATGGCTTCTCTGACAGTAGTTCCAGTATAAGAAAGGCTTGATCAGATTGCACATCATTGATTTAATGTCGTATTTTCCCAATGTACTGCGAAAAAAATATTGTATATAAGAAAACACTAGGCCTCTTTTAAAAACAGATGGGTCAAAATAATGGAACTCATTATCTTTTATTTTAAAAAGATCAACCAGAAATAATGCCATTTATTACTGTTAACTTAGGCTTAAGTTTCTTTCAGATCACATGCAACCATAATGCATGCATGCACACACACACTCTTCCCTTTATGAATTTTGTATTATTGTAATATTGAGTGAGAGAACCTCCATGGTGCACTGACTATACACTTTATAGAGTCTAAAGCATTTCATGGCAGCAACTCTTCTTCAGGCACACTGATTAATAAAAAAATTCTCAAGTTATAAGTCTTTGAGGCAGTATTGAAGACTTATTTGTTCCATCACAGCTGTGAAGACTCAAAATAATAGGCTCAACACCATACCTCTTCAGTATATCTTTGAGGTTTCCTTTCTCATAATTCTAGGTTGGTGCCTTGTCTCTTTTCCTTCCTCTTACATGATTTGATCTCCAGAGGCTCAGGTTAGGTAAGGGTTCATTAGAAAACCTACAGTGAACATAGTAAATAAAGACCAATCACCTAGCGAGGTATATTTGGCTAAATAATGGTGTGAATGCATGAAGGCCACCACTGAAACAACAGAAAGCATGGTGGATATAAGACTCCCACCTAAGGTGGCAGCACAGGGGGGCTCTGAGTCTATCAGATGTGCCAGCCTCGAAGCAGAGCCACAAAAATGATGGTCAAACCACCCCATCTGCTGTCCTGGTGGCTGCTGCTTCTTCTTCTTCTTCTTCTTCTTCTTCTTCTTCTTCTTCTTCTTCTGGCGATCGCTCGTAGCTGAGTAAGATTGTCTTCCATAAACACGGTTTTAACAACGAGTCCCTAAGTGACTGTAGAGTTGTGGTGCTCCACTGCTCAGCTCCCAGCTGATGTTTAGAATTGCTCTTTTGGGTTGCAACCCTATATACATTTACTAGGAAGTAAGTTCCACTGACTTCAACAGCCTTATACTTGTCATACCTATGCATGTATTTTCAGATTTTATTTAATCTGTTCAGAGCAGAGCTGGCCCAGCCATTAGGCAGAGTGAGGCCACTGCCTCAGGTGGCAGAAGTTCCCAAGATGAGACCCCACAGCCCCCCATCTCTGTCAGTGGTGAAGAAGCAGTGTCATCATCAGTGCCGATTTCAGTAAATTGTGTCCATTTGGGGTGAGATCTTGCCTGAAATTAGAATCATAGAATCATAGAATCATAGAGTTGGAAGAGACCACAAGGGCCATCGAGTCCAACCCCCTGCCAAGCAGGAAACACCATCAGAGCACTCCTGACATATGGTTGTCAAGCCTCTGCTTAAAGACCTCCAAAGAAGGAGACTCCACCACACTCCTTGGCAGCAAATTCCACTGTCGAACAGCTCTTACTGTCAGGAAGTTCTTCCTAATGTTTAGGTGGAATCTTCTTTCTTGTAGTTTGGATCCATTGCTCCGTGTCCGCTTCTCTGGAGCAGCAGAAAACAACCTTTCTCCCTCCTCTATGTGACATCCTTTTATATATTTGAACATGGCTATCATATCACCCCTTAACCTCCTCTTCTCCAGGCTAAACATGCCCAGCTCCCTTAGCCGTTCCTCATAAGGCATCGTTTCCAGGCCTTTGACCATTTTGGTTGCCCTCCTCTGGACACGTTCCAGTTTGTCAATGTCCTTCTTGAACTGTGGTGCCCAGAACTGGACACAGTACTCCAGGTGAGGTCTGACCAGAGCAGAATACAGTGGCACTATTACTTCCCTTGATCTAGATGCTATACTCCTATTGATGCAACCCAGAATTGCATTGGCTTTTTTAGCTGCCGCGTCACACTGTTGGCTCATGTCAAGTTTGTGGTCAACCAAGACTCCTAGATCCTTTTCACATGTAGTGCTCTCAAGCCAGGTGTCACCCATCCTGTATTTGTGCCTCTCATTTTTTTTGCCCAAGTGCAATACTTTACATTTCTCCCTGTTAAAATTCATCTTGTTTGTTTTGGCCCAGTTCTCTAATCTGTCAAGGTCGTTTTGAAGTGTGATCCTTGACACCATCTCTCCCAGTGGCTGATGAGACAGGGCAAATGGTGGTGGCACTGGCAGGGTGTGGTGGTGGCGGGAGTGGCGGGTGTGGTGGTGGCGGGAGTGGCGGCAGCAGCAGGGCAGAGAGGCATTTCCTGTTTCATCTCCTGTGGTGAAAAGGGACGTGTCACCCCTGATTCAGAGTCTGTTGAATCCCACACCTGCTTACCTGCGAGTATGTCCAACAGAACTCAGTGGAGCTTACTTCTAACTGGATGTACAAAGGGCTGTGCTATTAGGGTCCTAGATTGTGCTCATATTGTTACTTCTGAAAAGTCATCACCATTGCCCAAAACACCTTTATTTTTGCGTTTCTATTTACTTTTCTGCCTTACTTTAGTGTCCACTGCAACTACTTATAACTCTTGTAAAATCTAAAGCTAGTCTGTAAAGATAATCCTTTTTGTAAGGCTCTGGTGCAATTGACTTGCAGGGAGGGAGCGCAGGATCAAGCAGTTCATTTAAAAAAACATTGCCTATATCTTATTTAACAAAAGTTTAATCGTGGGTTTTAAAAAAAAAACGGGAAGGAAAGAATAGATCTGTTTGCCTTGAGAAGTTTTGGTTTTCCTGATTTAACAGACAGAGAGCTTCTATGGCTGGGGGCTACTTTGTTCCTCTGACAGTGGCTACTGAGGAACCTTGGAACATAAATACATTCAATAAGCCAATAATTCTGCCTGCATTTGCTGCTGCTCTTGAGGGTATCTCCATGCTGGCAAACAGAAGGGTAATGGGAATTAGAAGGAGGGGGGAAAGAGTAATAAAAATATAAATCACAAAAGGAAGGAAATCCATTTGGTCCTTGGCAGAGGAGACACCGCTCAGCTAATCCATGCTGAGTGCAATCCAATACTCCTTTATATAATCCTGTGCTCGTGGAAGAAAATTAAAGTTTAATGCAATAACAGCTGACCCAAATCACTTTTGTTGCCCAGAAGCAGATTAAAGAATAGTTAAAAATCATACAAATCTAATTTCTTCAATTTTAAAAAACTTCACTCTGTAGCATCCTGATTCTTTAATCCATACCATCAGGTTTTGATTATTATTAAGCATATATTACCCATGCAAGACAGAGGAGGAGGGGGAGGGGGAGGAAAGAGGGAGCAACAGCCAAGATATGATTTCTACACAAATGGTACACCCTGAAGCTCTTTGGAAATCTGTTTCTTTTATCATAGGTGTATATACAGGACTCATTTTCTACCCCATCTGTGCCTGTGATATCTCCTTTTAAAAATTGTTTAATTTACTGAAATAGTATACAGTCTTTGGAAGCTACCCTTGCGAATCACAGATCACTGATAAATAGGATATGAATAACCTATGTATGGATGATATCTAATTAAGTCAGGGTTGGAGAACCTCCACCTCAGGGCTCAATGTGGCCCTCCAGGTTTCTCTATCTGGCCCTCATAACTCTCCCCAGCAGTAGTGTAGCAGGGCGAGGGGAGCCGTGGCCACAGGCTCAGAATTCTGAGGGGCACAACCTGGCGCCTCACAACAGGCTCTGTTGCTGAGACCACGTGGCTGCCACCTTCTGGAGCCATGGGGAGGCAAGCCGCACCTGGGCCGGGCCTCTGGGGCTGCGGTGGCACCTCCTTCTCCTTGCAGCTGGTAAACAGATGCCTGCCCAGTGTGTAATTGCTGCCAGCCGGAGCCTGGATTTTCCCGACCCATGTCGGTCCTTTCTGGGGCCTCCCTTCTGGCATGTGTCCTTAGCCGAGGTATGGAGCCACCCACTCACGTTCATTGACCCACCAGCACTCATCCTTGAGGTGCACATCCAATGAGAGAAAGCTGCGCTTGGCACCTCGACCTGCTCTCCACTGCCCTCCTACTAGACCTGCTGCAGCTGTGACTCTGGCACTGCTGGGATGCTGCCAAGCCTACCAAAGAGTGCCAGCCGCCGCTCCTGATGGGAGACTGAGCTGAGAGGGCAAACGTGGTGACCTCCATGAGGAGTAATAATAAATAATAATAAATTTTATTTATATCCCGCCCTCCCCAGCCGAAGCCGGGCTCAGGGCGGCTAACAACAATCAAATAATCAAACAATCAAATAAACCAACATTCTAAAAATATTTCATTATAAAAATTAATTAAAATCAAGTTAATGGCAACCATTAAACAAAACTCTGTGCAGGTTGCCAGAGGAGGGAGTCAGGCTGCGCCCTGACCAAAGGCCTGGTGGAACAACTCTGTCTTGCAGGCCCTGCGGAAAGATGTCAAGTCCCGCAGGGCCCTAGTCTCTTCTGACAGAGCGTTCCACCAGATTGGAGCCGCAGCCGAGAAGGCCCTGGCTCTAGTTGAGGCCAGCCTAACCTCTCTGAGGCCTGGGACCTTCAGGATGTTTTTATTTGCAGACCGTAGGTTTCTTTGTGGGGCATACCAGGAGAGGCGGTCCCGTAGGTACGAGGGTCCTAGGCCGTATAGGGCTTTAAAGGTTAAAACCAGCACCTTAAACCTGATCCTGTACTCCACCGGGAGCCAGTGCAGCTGATATAGCACCGGATGAATGTGGTCTCGCAGCGAAGACCCCGTAAGGAGTCTCGCTGCAGCATTCTGCACCCGCTGGAGTTTCTGGGTCAGTCTCAAGGGCAGCCCCACGTAGAGCGAGTTACAATAATCCAGTCTGGAGGTGACCGTCGCATGGATCACAGTGGCTAGGTCAGGGCGAGAGAGATAAGGGGCCAACTGCTTAGCTTGGCGGAGATGAAAAAATGCCGCCTTTGTTATAGCTGTAATCTGCGCCTCCATAGAGAGGGAGGTATCGAAGATTACACCCAAACTCTTAACGGACGGTGCTGGCACTAACTGCACCCCCGCAAGAGATGGGAGTTGCCCCCTCAATCCCATATCGTCCCGTCCCAGCCAGAGGACCTCTGTCTTCGAAGGATTTAACTTCAACCGGCTCCCACGTAACCATCCAGCCACAGCCTCCAGGCATCTGGTCAGTGTGTCTGGGGCCGAGTCAGGATGGCCATCCATCAACAGATAGAGTTGGGTGTCATCGGCATACTGATGGCAACCCAGCCCAAAACTCCGAACAAGCTGGGCGAGGGGGCGCATAAAGATGTTAAAAAGCATCGGGGAGAGAATCGCACCCTGAGGCACTCCACACACCAAGGAGTGGCGCGATGACAATTCCCCCCCCAAGCGCCACCCTCTGTCCCCGACCAGAGAGAAACGAGCGCAGCCATTGGAGGACTGTGCCCTGGATCCCCACGTCGGCAAGGCGGTGGTCTAGGAGTTCGTGATCGACCATGTCGAAGGCTGCTGACAGGTCTAAAAGAATCAGCAGCCCTGACCCGCCTCGATCCAGCTGCCTGCGGAGATCATCTGTTAGGGCGACCAGAGCCGTCTCGGTCCCATGACCAGCGCGGAAGCCGGACTGGAATGGATCGAGAGCCGATGTTTCATCCAGAAACCTACCAAGCTGTTCAGCAACCGCTCTCTCAATCACCTTACCCAGGAATGGGAGATTCGAAACCGGGCGGTAATTGGACAGATCTAAGGGATCTAATGATGTTCTCTTTAAGAGCGGACGCACCACTGCCTCCTTCAGTTCCCCTGGGAATATCCCGGTGCCAAGGGACAAATTGATGATATCCCCCAGGGGGGCCCGCACCTCATCTGGACACGCTCTAATCAGCCATGACGGGCACGGGTCAAGAGGACAGGTGGTGGGCTTTCCAGCTTGGAGGAGTCTGTCCACATCGGCTGGAGATATCCGGTCAAAGTGGTCCAATACTGGACCCGAGGACAGTCGAGGGGCCTCCAGTTCATTTATTGTGTCCAAATTGGCAGGAAGGTCATGGCGGAGCAACAGGACCTTCTCCGCAAAAAAGCTCGCAAATGCCTCACAGCTGTGTGTCAGATTGTTATTTAAATTTGGCTGTCCTTCAAGGGACGTTAAAGACCTAATTATACTAAATAATTGCGCCGGGCGAGAGCTAGCGGATGCAATGGAGGCCGAGAAGTAAGACTTCTTAGCGGCCTTCACTGCCATCTCATAGGTTTTCATAAAAACCCTATAAGATGTTCTTGAGGCTCCGTCACGAGCACCCCGCCATACTCGCTCTAGCCGTCTGAGATCCCGCTTCATTTTCCGAAGCTCCTCGGTAAACCAGGGAGCCCGGTTTCTGTGGGGTCGCAGAGGGCGCTTAGGTGCGATCTCATCGATGGCTGCCAGGAGCTGGGTATTCCAGCCCTCAACAAGCTCAGTCAATGAGTCGCCAGGGGGAGCAAGGTCCCGCAAGGCCTGACGGAATCTATCAGGGTCCATTAGCCTCTGCGGGCGAGCCCAAATCGGCTCGCCACCTAAGCAGGGTGGGGGTGGAAAGTCAATCCTGGCTTTCAGAGCATAGTGATCAGACCATGGCACTTTCATCAAAGGAGACATGATCACATCTATACCGGCACCAAAGATCAAATCCAGCGTGTGGCCTGCTTGATGTGTGGGGCCCGAAACAAACTGGGAGAGCCCTAGTGTTGCCATGGAAGACACCAGGTCCAGAGCCTGTGAGGAGGGAGTGGCATCAGCATGGATGTTGAAGTCCCCCAATACCAATAGGTTAGGGAACTCCAAGGCCCAGCCAGCCACCGCCTCCAGCAGGCCTGACAGGGTGGCTGCTGGTGCGCTAGGTGGCCGGTACACCAGCCAGACAGCCAAGCTCACCTCAGAGCCCCACACTAGGCCAACACATTCAATGCCGGGGATCAGTGGCGATGGTAGAGCCCTGAAAGAACAATCTTCCCGGATTAATAATGCCACCCCTCCCCCCCGGCCCACAGTCCGTGACTGGTGGAGGACGGAGAAACCCGGGGGCGCCATCTCTCGTAAGGTAACAGTTTCCCCTTCGCGCACCCAGGTCTCCGTCACACAAGCCAGATCGACCCCCTGCGAGGTAAAGAAATCTCGCAGGGTGGCGGTTTTGTTGCCTATAGACCTGGCATTGCACAACACCAGTGACGGAGGTGAGTAATCCTTGCTCACCCTACCCTCGTCCCTCGGGATGGGGCGCAGATTGGAAGGGGTACGAGCATATCTGTATCTCGATCCCCTTCGCCTATAACATCTGCCCCCACCGCCATACCTCCCTCGCCCCTGGAGTAGGCACTGCAGGGGCTCAGGGAGCGAAGTCTGTCTGTTGTCTCCCATACAACACCTGCAATAAGGTTAGGGGGCACAATCCTTGTCTTGCCCTGGGAGCTGGCAATGCAGCTACGCCACTGCTCCCCAGGCTACACTCCTTACTGCCCCCCAAGTGTTTTTGCTTGACTAGAATGCTTGACTTGAACTCTGATTATGCCTCTGGCTTTCTTGGGTGGAAGACAGAGCGGGTGAGTGTGTGCTTATAGAAATGAGCCTACTGCACATAGGTAAACTTTACGTTTGTTGCTTTTGCCTCAGGCCATGCCCACCTTGTGGATCTTGAAAGATTGCCCAGGAACCTGATTTTCAAGGGGAGTGCAACCACACCCCAAGCAGGCTAAATCCCAACACCCTGAACTGCCTACCAACTGACAATGAGGCCCATCTGTCTTGTCTGGGTTAAGTTTCCATTTTTTCATCCTCCTCCAGTCCATTTTCAATGCCAGACATTGATTCAGAACATCAGCAGTTGGTGATGGAAAGGAGTAATAAGAGTTGAGTGTTATCCACATACTGATGACACTAAGCTCCAAAGGCCTGGAGAGCCTCCCGCAGTGCGCAGGCCACAGGATTGGCCTTTGCTATATGAAAAGAAGATAATTATGTACCAGAGGAGATCTATGCAAATAGCATCAACCCAGCTCTCCCCATTTCAGGCTGCAGCTCAGGGCAACTTGACATCAGCTGAGCTATTTACTCATTGGCAAGTCTGAAAGTACAGCCTATAAATCAAGCTGCATTAGATTACTCACAACACCCTGTGGAAAATCTAAGTGAAACTGCATGTGTAAATGTAGGGAGTGGGAAAAGCTTCTGTCTCTCTTTTTTTATATATAAATATTTATTAAGGTTTTTACAAAATGAAAAAGAAAAAAGAAAAAATACAAAATAAAAATAGTTAAAAACAATACAATCTTTTCATCACTTATCTTTCATTTACTTGTTTCCCGGACCTCCTCATACCTCCCTTTTTTGTATTCCAGTTCAATTTATTAGTTCAGCAATTCCTTTCCCTCCTTATTTTATCCTGATCTTTAATCTTAAATTATTTTAGCATTAAATTTTTGCCTATTAAAAATCCATTTTTTCATATTCTTTTATACCATTACAGCTAGAAACCACTTAACTTCAATCCAACATCATTCTAACATTCATTAATTTTGCAATATTTCTGTAGATAGTCTTTAAATTTCTTCCAATCTTCTTCCACCGACTCTTCTCCCTGGTCTCGGATTCTGCCAGTCATTTCCACCAATTCCATGTAGTCCATCACCTTCATCTGCCATTCTTCCAGAGTGGGTATGTCTTGTGTCTTCCAATACTTTGCAATAAGTATTCTTGCTGCTGTTGTAGCGTACATAAAGAAAGTTCTATCCTTCTTTAACACCGATTGGCCGACTATGCCCAGGAGAAAGGCCTCTGGTTTCTTCAAGAAGGTATATTTAAATACCTTTTTCAATTCATTATAAATCGTCTCCCAGAAAGCCTTAATCCTTGGGCACGTCCACCAAAGGTGAAAGAATGTACCTTCAGTTTCTTTACATTTCCAACATTTATTATCGGGCAAGTGATATATTTTTGCAAGCTTGATTGGGGTCATGTACCACCTGTATATCATTTTCATAATATTCTCTCTTAGGGCATTACATGCCATAAACTTCATACCTGTGGTCCATAACTGTTCCCAGTCAGCCATCATTATGTTATGTCCAACATCTTGTGCCCATTTAATCATAGCAGATTTCACCGTTTCATCCTGAGTATTCCATTTCAACAGCAAGTTATACATCTTTGACAGAATCTTAGTTTTGGGTTCTAACAGTTCTGTTTCTAATTTTGATTTTTCCACCTGGAAGCGGAAAAGCTTCTGTCTCTTGCCACTCCCACCCAACAATGGTCATAGAGCAACCACATCCTTATTAGCCTTTAAGAACAGTTATTGTTTCAATCTGTTCCAATGACTGAATCAGCCAGCAGTGGCAGCAATGCTCAGTGTACAAGTCTCCTGAGTGTCACTGGATCCCAAAGCCAGTTCCTGGTGCATTTGGCCACTTGTGCTGCCGGCTTCCTGGGCAGGCTGGAAAATATATTAAACACAGTTGTAGAGAGTCCCAGTTCCCTGCTCTCTCCCTGTCTAATCCCTTTGCAGGCTTCCAAGCTTAAACTGCAAATGTCATCACCACGAACGCAGTAGTTGAATCCAACAGGTGGGGTAATAAAACATGACATTTCCAGCAAGTTTAATTGTACAGGGTGTGATGGGATAGCTTTTCAGTACAAACAGGGGTTTAGTTTATGTCTGTGACAAGGCCACGGACCTACTCCTCTACCATGTAGCCACATGATCTAGGGTGTTAAGTTCCCACCTGCAATATACTTTATGACCTTTCAGGTGATGAAACTTCTGACCTATAGCATTCTCATCTTTGCTGGTTCAGCTGTTGGGTGGTGACAACTTGCTAGACTCTGTGCTGGGGCTAACTGTGATTTACTGCACATTAGAATTAAAGCATTAGCATGAGATTCCTGTCCACCCAACCCTAAAGGGCTTTGGCCGCCGTACAACTGACTCTCTAGAGGAAATTACAACAAGCCAGGATTTGCTGTGAGCCTATTGCCGCCTAGTGCCAAAACAGTTCATAAATTTAACTGCAGTGCATATCTACCATGTGTTGTGTTCTCTCTCCCCCCCCCCGCAGCCCTCTTTCAGATATTATGACAGTTTCACAGCCTCTCTGAAGGCTGCCTTTAACAAACAAAATGTTCTGGTTTCAAAAATAAATATACGGCGTCTGTACAGAGCTGCTTTTTAAACACTGAAAATAAATATGAAACAGCTATTAATCTGGAAAAGCAAAGATGATGTGCAGAAACTCCATGATCAGCAACACAATAGTTCTAAGCAGCCAAGGAAATTGATTCCTTCATCGTATGAGCCTCTGATGGAATAGTATCTGCAGGAGGGGCTCTCCTTCAAAGCACAGTGACTGGTTATAAAAAGAGGTTCAACAATCTCTAGGTATCCAGGCACCCAATTGTAGAGGACTTTGTATTTCGGCTGGTAGCTGATTGGGAGCCAGTACCAATTGGTTTAAACTTAACCCGTGGTTTGACCCTCACACGGGGGGGGGGGTGTTGTCTCACAACAGTTCAAGTTAAGTACAGTGGTGCCCCGCAAGACGAATGCCTCGCAAGACGAAAAACCCGCTAGACAAAAGGGTTTTCCGTTTTTGAGTTGCTTCGCAAGACAAATTTCCCTATGGGCTTGCTTCGCAAGACGAAAACGTCTTGCGAGTCTTGCGATTTTTTTCGCTCCCCCCCTTTTTCTAAGCCGCTAAGCCGCTAATAGCCTTTTAGCCGCTAAGCCGCTAAGCCTTTAATAGCCGCTAAACCGCTAATAGCGCTAATCCGCAAGACGAAAAAACCGCTAGACGAAGAGACTCGCGGAACGGATTATTTTCGTCTTGCGAGGCACCACTGTAGTAAAGACAAGAAGGACAATCTAGATTGCCAAAACCATGACTGCTCCACTTATCTCATTAAGCTCCCCTAATATATCTTTGATGAGGGGGAGCTATTCCAGAGCATCTTCTTTGCCTGACTCAAGGCTTTTCATTCAAGAATAGGATACAAGGGTGCCAGCATGAAAAAATATATTGGGGGCAGGTAAACAATTTGCAAAACAATCACAAGACATGGTATGTGCACACCATTTGAATGGCAAGCCCATCAATTTTAGGGGTGGCCCCCTCAAATATCTTTTTTGGGGGGGGCGAAGAGACCTCATCCCTAGGAATTGGCTCCTATGATAGGGAGCCAATTTCTATCAAGCCCCCTTCAGTTTTCAAACATTCTGAAGCTTCTTGAGCGGGGAAGGGCTTCTGTCCAATCAGAGAATTCTACTTAACCTAAGCAATCTTTTTCTCTATCCTTTCTTTTTTTAAAAAAAAAGGGGGGAGTGCTGAAAGTATCATTTTCAGTATTCTGCTTTCATAACAATATAACAGTTGGTGGAAAGGCTGCTTTGTGGAACAATTCTATGCAGCTATCTTCATAATACTATAATATTAAGCCTTTTTGGTTTAAGTAAAAGCCCAACATGTACAATAGAATGTGATTATTCACCCACCACTATTGTCCTAAGAATCTATTAAGGTTGAAATTTATGCCATTTTTAAAGAAAGGCTGATGGTTGGACACTGCGGTCTACAGGACTGTGACAGCACCTGCTGTTCAGAAGTATTCAGGCGCACTGTAAAATTGCTTTGCTTCTCTGAAGTGTCTCTTGTCTAATAATTCTATGCCAGAGCTTAGAAAAATCTTAATAGACTAGGGACACTGGAATGTGGGTTGGAGGGCATGTCCAGTGTTTTCTGGTACAGCACGTTTTAGTTACAGTGTGTCTGGCTGACAACTGCAAGCATCGTTCAAAGTCCATTGGTCACAATTTGGAGTAGACCAAGGTCACATTCACACCATGCATTCAAAGCACTTGAGATACCACTTTGAGCTGTCATAGTTCCCCCCATGGAATTTGAGGAGCTGTAGCTTGATAAGTGCGCTGAGAGTTGTTATTCATCTCTCAGAGCTACAGTTCCCAGAGTTCTTTGGGAAGGAAGATTTGATAAACTACAGCTCCCAGAATTCTTTGAGGGTAGCCGTGTGTGGGTAAAGAGGTATCCTAGAGTTTGTAATGTACGGTGTGAAGGTGGCCCAAGTGAATCTTTAAGAAATAATTATCCAAATTCTCCGAAAGAGCAAGCACCAAGCACTGCCTGTACTGTCTCCAGCCTTCACTACCACTTTGACCCTCCTCCTCTCTCCCAAATGAAATTTACAAGGAGATGGAGCTCGATGGCAGGGAAGGCTGGGTACAGCATGTTTTCATTCAAAGTGTTCTCAGCAACCATACTCAGAAACTCACACCTCCACATAGGAAAAACTATAGATCCCAGCATTCTTCTGGATCTTTCCAAACCCCTCAATTGCTGTTTTTGAGCCTCCCAATTCCAGAGGTCAGCACCATCCATCTCTCAAATTTCCACACAAATCCAATGTTAGGCATTGATATCAACATCCAGCAGCCTTATTTAGCTTAGACACTTAAAAGAATCAAATCAATGCTCAAAAATCACAAAAAATATTTACACAATTACTGGGGGAAAGCCTGTTCCTTCTTATTAGCTAGCTGTCCTTTTCTGATATATAGATAGGGATATTCCCTCAATTACTCATCTTTAAATAAATCCCTATGCTTAGTACAGTTATCCGTCTTTACTAATCAAAGTCAGCAAACAATGAGCAAAGAGGATATAGAATTGCTACCCGGAAAATCTCAGAAGGTGCAAAAAGCCCTTTTTTTCTTTAAAAAAATATCAAAAGGGTCTCAGGCATGTAAAACAATAAATGACAAACATTACATGCCACTTTCTACCCTCTCTAAATTGAGTTGCACTCTAGGGTTTTCCTTCCCTTAAAAGGAAAAAAAATTGCTTAAAATATTTAATATCGGTGGCAAGTTTCATCTTGATGTTAACAACTTATCTGGCTGGGCCACTATTGCCAAGTATTTTGCTTCCTGATCCCACTAAAAAAAAATCAATGGATATGTTGCCATTGGCTGCAAAAGGAACTGGTTAGGCCCCCAAAGCCTGCTACAATAGTAAGTGTTCTTGCGGACTGGCCTCTGTGTGTCCAATCGCAATTGTTATGAATGGCCCTTTCAAAGCTTGATTGATGGGTCAGGACATGCCTGCCTTGTTACTACACAAATGAGGAACAAGGTTGATGGAATTCTAAAGAAAGCAATCCCTTATTGAAAGCCTGCTAACAGGGCAGCTATTTACTACAGCTCAGTCAAGCAGCCCCTATTCACAGGAGCAAAGCCAGGAAGACAAAAGAAATTACACGTTCATGGCTCTCAGGCAAAAGCCATCGCCAAGCCATCTCGGGGGCAGGATGAAGCCATTAAACAATGAGACATACCAGAGCAATTATGGTAATCACTTAGCGTGTTTGAAGGCAGGAGAGAACAGAAGATCTGTGCCATCACATCACTTACTTACTAGCAAACTTCTGTTGTTTTTACCATTCTCTCTCCCTGGCCCCCGTTGAAATTCTGGGTTTTGTGAGATTTTTGAGTGGTCTTGCCCGGTTTAGTCGCAAAACGGTACGCAAATTTGCTAGCAATCAGAAAAGGTAACCACTTAGGATATGATTGCTGCTTTAAAATCCCACATCGGTCATGATGGAAGGCAGTCCTCTGTATGCTCTGGCCACACACAAAGATGAGCTGCACCAGGCCTGACCCCCACCCCTCTCCGCTTCCCCACAGCTGCAGTAACATGGTAGCACACTTGGCTCACGGCGTGGCCAGATCCTGCAAACAAACAACTCCCCACACAGTGTGAGCTGCCATGTGGGTCATTTTTTAAGCAGCAACTCCCAACTGTTTTGACCCTGAATTCTGGCAGCAGAATGATATGGCTTGATTGCATCTTTGGGCCTATATTGTTTTAGGAAGTGCAGTCCAAACACTGGAGCTGCATGTTATTCTACTTTCAAAAGACCCTGCTGTTTCTGATTTCATTATGGAAACTCCCCGTCCAACTAGAGTTTTTCAGACTGTTTTCCTTATGGCATGCCAGGAAAGAACAGCTGTAAGTCAATACATACAATGCTTCATCAAAATTTAAGCAATCCAGGACCATAAATTTTTAAACTGGCTTGATTAACTTCGCAGTGAGAGAAAAATTCCTGAAAGAGCTCAGAGGCAGCTCCCAACAAGCATCGATCAACAGGAGCATCTTATTGCCACTGACCTGGGAGAACGTTAGCTTTGAAATACCCCCAAATGGTATAGGTTCTCAATTTGGGCTATTCTGGGCCACCCATGTTCACCCTTTCTGCATCTAACACCATGTGACATGAGAAAACACAAGCCACAGCTGCAAAGGATAAATCAGAAACGCACGCAGAGAGCAAGGCTGATTCTTCCTTTGCAGCTTGAATTCAGTGGGGTTTTTTGAATTTTGCGCCTTTTTGGTCACGCTGCACAGTGACAAAAAAGGGGACCAGATTCAAAAAGCACAAAACTCAAGCCACAGGTGCAAAGGAAGAACTGGAGGCACTCTCTAAGGGTGATCCCAATGCTTCCTCAGCAGCCATGGTGTGAACGTGTAACGCCTGCTGTCATATGTTGCCAGGTGATTGACAGGTGAGCCCATGAAGAGTTGCCCACCTTGGGATCCAGCCCTCCAAACCAAGGTGGTTGCTCACCTCTGGTATAGAATAATTTTGAAGGTAAACATTTCCTACACTGTTCAAAGTTATATATATATACACACACACACACTTTTTTTTTTAGTGGAAGTTGCCATTTAATGGAGACTATCCCTCCTAAAACCCTCAACATTCCACTCTTTCAGACATTTTTCATGCTTGTTTTCAGCCATTGATTCCCTCATCAACTGCTGCTGCTTTGGAGCCATTGTTTTTTTTAAAAAAAAATAACTTGAAAGGGATTTCATGATCCCAGCCAATCAGGGATCACCTAGAAAACATAATAATGTCATGGCCTTGTGTAGATAAATCAGATTTGGCAATGTACTAATGTTACCAAGGGTAAACTGCTGAACTCACGCATCTGCTTATCTCACCTTGACATGCTGAAAATGAGGTTTCTACAGACTTCCTACCCCTCAAATTTAGCTCCTGAATTCTTACCCAAATTGGCTACTAGCACATAGTCACCCTTATTAGTCTGAGCTCTTTTTAATGAAATAATTAAACAAATGGGTGCTACTTACCCTCTTCTCACACATCTGCTTAACTCACCTTGACACTTTATCAGTTAGGGCTCCTCGTAGCATGTGGGTTCTCATGTGTTGGTGTTGACCTTTAAAGCCCTAAACGGCCTCAGCCCAGTATACCTGAAGGAGCGTCTCCACCCCCATCGTTCTGCCCGGATCCTGAGGTCCAGCGCCGAGGGCCTTCTGGCAGTTCCCTCACTGCGAGAATCAAAGCTACAGGGAACCAGGCAGAGGGCCTTCTTGGTAGTGGCGCCCGCCCTGTGGAACGCCCTCCCATCAGATGTCAAAGAGATAAACAACTACCTGACATTTAGAAGACATTTGAAGGCCCTGTTCAGGGAGGTTTTTAATGTATGACATTTTGATGTATTTTTAATCTTTGTTGGAAGCAACCCAGAGTGGCTGGGGAGACCCATTCAGATGCGTGGAATACAAATAATAAATTATTATTATTATTATTATTATTATTATTATTATAGCCCTACTGGGAAATGCAGAGTAGAATCAATGTGATCAGTTTTCTTAAAAGTGATCAGAAGTAGGGAACCTCTGTCGTTCTGAGCACCACATTTATTTATGGGCAACCTTCTGGAGACAACATGCTGGTAGTAGGCAGGACCAGAGGTAAAAAAAAAAGCCAGTGGGGCAACAGATATGACTCTTATCCTTTGTACAGCCCAACAAAAGTAAGAGGTGCACCTTTCCATCCTCCATCCAGGAAAGCAAGAGGAACTGCCTCAATTCAAGGACACACACCAGCCAGACATGGAGCAGGACCAGCGAGGAGGCATCTGCCTGGAAATGTCCCGAGGGCCAGACAGAGAGCCCTGGAGAGTTGCATTTGGACACCAGGTCCAAGGTTCCCCACCCCTGTCTTAAAGTATTAATATTAAATGACTTAGGCAGGAATGCTGTTCAGCAACCTGCTGAATCTAATGAAGTTTTCAAGCAATTTTTGTTTCTTCCCCTTTCCTCCTAATTCCCCCCTGCACAGCGGCGTAGCGTGGGTTGTCAGCACCCGGGGCAAGGCAAGTAATTTGCGCCCCCTAACCTGTGGATTTGCGCCCCCTAACCCTACAAATCTATGCCTATGAATGATGGTCCCTCTCTCTCTCTCTTTCTCATATTCCAATTGATTCCCATTTCCGCCGATCGATCCCCAAAGCTCTCACCCAGCGAAATTCGTGCGTAATTACGCTTCGCCATCCCTAATCCTGCCGCTTCCACCGGGAAATCATGACTGTGCGTTTCTCCTCTCCAAACTTTCCCCGGCCCTTTGCCGGCCGGCGCAGCCCTTTTGGCTACGAGCTCCCCTCCTTCTCTGCCCGCTTCCGACCCCACCTCCCCGTCCAGCCTCCCTACCTCCTGAAAAAAGGTGCCGGCGCCGAACAGGACACCCCCGCGGCCATCGGAGAGAGGCGGGGCCGAGGGAGGCAAGCCAATGGGCGAGGCGGGGGTAGGTGGCCACGGGGGCGGGCGCTGCCGCAGTCCTCGGGTGGGCAAGGTAGGAGCAGGCGGAGGCTGGCCGGCCGCTCTGACAATAGGGGCGGGCCGAGGGCACGACGAGGCTGGGCCCTCTGGACTCGCGCCCCCCCCCCAGATGTTGCGCCCGGTGCGGCCGGCACCCCTGGCACCCCCCACGCTACACCACTGCCCCTGCACCACCTAGAACACTGTTCCAGAAGGTGCGCTTTATGTATGCCAACCCCGTGGAAGCATGAGGGGAAAGGGGAGCCAAGAAAGTACCTCATTCTGTAAGCAGAATTCCACACATGGAACTCTGGATCAAGCCCCTTATTCGTTGAGTAGCCCATGTATCAACTTTTGGTGAAATACATTGTTTTGTTTTTCCTCCGGCAATGGCAGTAATTTTGCTTTTCTTAGCGTTCACCTTAGTTGTACACGTCTGGGAATAAGTGTTGATTATGCACGAAAGCTCTCCTCTAGATCCGATGTCTTGCTAAGGTGTTTTCAAAACCTTTCCATCAGTATGGAGGGTTATGTTTCCCTGTGTGACATTTATGGAGAGTGAAAACACAGAATATCATAACAACCTCAGAGAAGCTCTTCAGAACAGTACTTTATAATGGATGTGGTCATTGTAACTTATATATTCAGATTGAGGCCACATCATTTAAAAGTCTTCACTGAGGATGTTTAGCACAATATAGCTACTATAAAATTATTGAGAAACCAAGGCACTTTTGCTACATATACTTTGGTGTAATCTTATTCATTTTGTGGTACAATATCTGTATTGTGAGTCACTGAATCACACAGACATATATACCTCTATCCTATGCTGCAAGGAGCTTATGTTCTCTTTATTGTTCTTTTTGAAAAATCTAGTTTTACAATGTGCCCGGAATGTGAATATGGGAGATAATTTGAAAATACAATGATTGCAGAACAATCATTCATTCATTCTTCTCCCTCATTCAATGAAGAGGGAGGGGGGAATCATTTTTCCTCTGTGGAAACATCTGAAGATTAAATGAAATATTCTCAGTTCATCATCATAATGTATTAGTTGCTTTATAAATAATGTGTGCAACTTGCTGTACTACAGGGATGAGGAACCTGTGGCCCAACAGATGTTGTTGGACTCCAGTTCCCACCAGCCCCAGTCAACAAGGCCAATGGCGAGGAATGATGAAGTCCAAGAACATTTGGAGGGCCCCTGGTTCCTCATTCCTGCTTTAGAGAAAACACACACAAAGCACTTTCCACAGGTTCCCACCTGCTTTATTTTTAAGTGAGGGGAATCTTTGTACAGTCTGAGAGAGAGGGAAAGGAGAAAAAAGTTAAATAATACAATAATTAATTTGGCAATAAGTAATAATCTCTGCACCAAAGCCAAATAGTACATGAAGAGGGGGTGCAAGGGAGAAAAGATGAGTTCTAAATAATTTCTGAAAAGTGAAACACTGAATAGGCCATCCAATATTACAAGGAAGATTATTCCACACATACAGATCAAACCAGCACTCTACATTTATTAAAGCTAAATTTTCAGTAGGAAAGCAATAAGCAGTAATATCATGACAAAACAAAAACATAACCTACACTCATTGACATATGGGAGCAGAGATAATTTCACTTAGGGTAACCACTGAATTTACTTCAAGAAATAGAGGACACCAACAATAGCCCCAGGCATGTGGGCAAGCAAGCTGCTGTTGAATCCAGAAAAACGCAGAAGTAATGTTGATAAGGGGTTCTGCTCTACATTGGGCCAGATTTTTTAAAGCCTAGTAAGTTCAAAACACAGCAATCAGAGAGTTGTATCCAATGCTAGTCCCACTCAGAGTAGATTCATTAAAAATGGTGGGCATGACTAACTTAGGTTCATTAATTAACTTTATGACTAACACCGGCTACAACTAGCATTATAATAAACCCCCCGACTTTTGTCAGATCATATTACTCCATTGTTATTCAAGTTTCATTGATTTTCAATTTGTTTCCTGACCCAACTCAAAGTCTTGGTTTAAACCTACATTTGAGGAGGTTGTAGACCTGAGGACCTCTGGATTCTGCTGGACTACAACTCCCATAATTGCTGACCTCTGGCCTTGCTTACTGGGGCTTTTGAAAGTTGGAAGTCCATCTAGAAGTCCATATGTTCTCTATCCTTACCTTGTGTTATCTAGGACTGTCCCATGAAGTGTTTTCTTCCATAGAAGCTGACTGCAGGCTTGTCTCATTCAACATCTGAAGTCCTGTGAATTGTCCTCTTCCTATTTGAAGTAAGTGGGTGAGAACACAAAATATTATTTTAACGTGGCAGCAGATATGTGGAACGCCCTCCCTAGAGTGGCTACTTGTCCACTTCCCTTCCCACAATTCAACAAACAACAACAACATGGCGGTTAAAGAAGATGTTCATAATTGAGTTATTCATTGGCTGGCTGTGTTCTGAGAGGGCTGTGCTTTCATGCAAATTGTTGTTGGTCTTTTTTAATGGATATTGCTAGATACTTTGATGGGTATCTGATGGAAATAAGGGATACCAAATGTTTTTGGGGGGGTTTAAGTTAAAAATGGAAAGGCAGTGGATGAAAGTGAAGTGAAGAGACACTTGAATGGTTTGCATGATAGGGCTGATTTATTATAAGCAAACCCATGACTCAGTCTGGCAATCTTGACTACTGCACACACAGAACAGGTGTTCCACAGATGCAACCTCTGTGGGATTCCAATGCCTGAGATGAAAAAATAAGAGTACAGGAGGAAAGGAAAGGATTTGGAAGAGGAACTTTATTCCTTTCCAAAGTGTGTGCCCTGAGAGAACAGCTAGTGCTCTGTGAGAAAAACAAGGCCTGGAATATTATAGGCAGTATGTTATTAAAAAGGATTAATAAAGGAAAGATGGTCAGTCAGCAGACCTCTGGCCCTCACCATTGTTTTCTTTGCTATAAATGGATGAAAGTAAGCTTAAGGCTTTTCTAATGAAGGCATTTAAAACTGCCCCTTTTATATAATACTGTTGCACAGCACCCCAATCTCCAGGTGGTGTGAGATTGCAGGCGTTCCAGGCTCTTACCCAGGGCTCGTGCTTCCTTTTGGGAATGAGGCACAGAGGAGATTGTGGTGTCTCTATAATATACGGTTTATTTACACATATATACCACCTGAGCCTACAATGCAGGGGTTCACAGCATTAACACCCCACAGAGGCAGAATCAGGACAGTGGGACCCGTTTTGCCATATTGGGTGCTGAGCTTAGGGGGTGCCGCAGGGGGGTGCAGGTCTAACATAGTGAATTGAACATAATGGAAGGTGAGAGGCAGGGGGCACCAAATTTTGACCAAAATCTGCCCCTGCACCCCAAAAGGGTCTTGTTTGTCCCAAAGCCACAGCCTTAGATTGAAACTGAAAGCAAACATCATTCTCTTCCTCTCTGGCTTTTTTCAGCCTGTGTCTTTTCCATCCACTTTCTAGGTCATATAACACAACTCTTTCCTAAAACTCCTCTTTGTCCTACTAACAACCTAAGAGGGAGACCCACCCATTTGCCATCAGGCACAGAACCCCCTTTCTTCTGTTCTCTTAATGGCTCATCACCTTTCCTTTGTTTTCCCTTAATGGTCCATCCCCCCAGGCAACCACCTCATGAGGAAGCTAGCCTGGTTTCTATTTTAACACTTGCTCAGATATTTTAACACTTGTTGGGTCCAGGGGTTAGAATATGTCTGGCACTCACACACAGATAACAATACATACATATCTAAACCACAAGTCGGTTTTTTCCTCCTCAGTGTTTCAGTAGCAACGATATTTCCAGCAAATAAATCCTTGATGGAGGCATGCTGCTGTATTGCAAAGATCACTCTGATGTCTGAAAATGCTAAGAACAATACTAGAACTTAATAATAAACAGATTTGTTCAATTACAAGGTAATTTTCCCTGTTAAAAAGCTATAAGTGACAGCTAGGAGTTGCAGACAAATTATTGTGTTTCTATGAGTAATACCCATCAAATTCATTGGAAGGCAATCATAGCTAAGTTAAGAAAACATTTCCCACAGTTCCATTAATAAGACAAGAAAACATTCTCAAGGGGTGTGAGAGAGAGAGAAAGAGAGAGAGAAAGGTGTCCTTATTAGGGATGGGTGAGAAATTCAATTCAATTTGTATTGACTCTACCCAAGTTGCACTTTCCAAAATAAGAGGAGAACTGAAACACAGTCATCCTTTGAAAATCACACACCTCCAAATTTTGCAGTGGAGTTCCCCAGTCAAGTAATGTGAACAAAAAACTGCATAAATTGGGGTAAAATGTGCATAAAAATAATTGCATACAAATCATAAAAATGCATTATATTAGGGAAATTGCTTTACAAAACGTGTTTTAGGGGAAGTTGCATACAAATGTGTGCATATTAGGAGGAATTTACACTAAAACGCTGACAATTTTTCATGAAGATTATTTCCTAAAAATATTATCAAACCAATGAAGAAATGTGGAGAACTGAAGAATGGAAAAATGAGAAACTCAAAGAAACAACAATTGACTATTCGCCCATTCCTAGTCCACATTTCACTGTTAGATTTCTTTTTAGATTCTGCACACAGTGCCCCAGCTACAGTAGAGCACATAATTGTAAAGCACTGATAGACGGCACCATAAAGTTACGTAAATTATCAGGAAGGGTTTAGAAAAAGAAAGTACACTTCTGGTCACTAGATAGAGAACAGGAGACCATCCATCCCCAGCTTGGCAACCTCTAGCCAAAAGTATGGTGGCTCCATCCAAGCTTGAAATGGACTCTACAGGATCAAGAAGCAAGGTAAAAAGGTTGGTTTCTCCTAAGTCCTATCCTTGGAATATTTCCCCCTCCCCATTCCCATCATCCACTTTCTCCCTTGTTCACTCCAGCACTTCAAGACATTCAGCAATGAAAAGTGAGACCCTGAAAAGTCTCCTTGCGACAGGAAGGGAGAGGCATGCCTACCCAACCATTGCTCTCATTAATTCTATGGATATTTGGGTTATCACCCACCCTCTCATGCAGTCCAGTCCAATGAGATCTCTTGGATTTCAGAAGCAGGCACACATACGCACAAGCAGGTATATAAACACTGTTTTGTCTTTAAAATGAGGCAAAAGCTTGTTTCTCAGAACCATGAGTTTATTTTCTACTAGAATTATCACCACCCCTTCCCCAAACAAAAGGTCATGTGTTTCTGTTGAAACGAAAACAAAAACAAAGGAAAAATTATCTCATTGTAATTACTGCAAGACAAATGCAATCTTTTAAAAGGCTAACTGTATTATTTGTATACCCAGGGGATGCAATGGTACACATGTAATGCAGCCTAACCAGTTTGTCTTAGCAAGACCTTACAGTGTTGATTTGAAACAGCTGAACTAAATCAACAGCTACCTTGAGCCAGAGGCCTTTGGAGAGCAATTAGAGTCAAAGCTTGGGTTTTGAACCCAATATGCTCTGTCAGTCTCAATGATTTGTGTTTGTTGTACTCAGCCTCATTTCCTGCATGAAACATGAAGCTGTATAAAGAGGAAAAATTCCCAAGATTCAAAAATATTTGACCTCAGTGCATTTGCTAGCATGAAAGTACACATGTCTAAATGACCATTTTGGTTTGTAGTACAAAGTTCTATTGATGTTGGCAGACTGAGCTTCCCCATGTCAAAGCCACATGAATGGTTTCAGGTTTCAGCCAAAAAATGTTTTCCACATGCTTTAGTGTGGGCCAATTTACACAGCGGATTCTGCAGGGTTGTGGCCAAGTACTTCATAAAGGGCTGCCTTCTTTGGGATCAGGGAAACCACAACAGACACATTGCTAATGCAATCTAATTATCTGCTTGGATATTTTTCCAGATGTATCCAGTGTCTAAAAATACTGCAATAAAAAAGGTATTATTTGTTCTCCCTTGGACTGAAATAGTGGCATAAAGAACAACCTGCTTGTCTAGAGGGAAAGTTATGACAGTGTAATTCTATGACAGCCTTTAAAAATCAGTCAAACAAAACAGAACACCCCGAGGGCTGGCTATCTGATGCTTCTCATTTGAATTAGCCTCTGAAACAAAAGCCATGACTACATGCGGAGATTCTTTTTCATGAGAAGATGCATGCCACAATTACAAGTTCATTTCCTCCATTTGTGGTTTGTAATTTGATTTTGGGTTGGTCAATTTGATACATAACAAAGATATACAATGGTGTGTGTGTTTTTTCTCTTTTGCTGGAACAAGCCCAGTGATTATTGTATCCTGTGCTGTATGACAGTGGCGTGATTTCATTTCCTCTACGTTGCTAAAACATGTTACCCAATAGCCTCTTCGCTGCCATAGTCATTAGTTCTTAGAGAAATGAGGAAATGGTTGATTGTGATGAAGTCTTTTGGTGGATTGTGATGTTATTTATGCACAAGCAACACGTACAAAACATGGTTGTCTATCAACTACCTGTAACAAATTCTACAAGGAGCTGCTTTTCAAAAGGGCCCAGAAAGTGCAGCTGGTCCAAGATACGGCTGCCAAGTTGCTAACAGGCAGGATATATTAATTCCAATTTTGAAACAACTTCAGTGGCTTCCAGTTGGTTTCTGGGCACAGCTCAAAGTTAAAGTGATGCTTTTGATCTTTAAAGCCATACAAATAGTGGGACTGCCTCCTTTCATGTAAGCCTAGCTCAGATCATCCACAGTTTCCTTCTCCATATTCCCTGATCATCAGAGGTGAGCAGGTGGGTGGGAAGGACAGGTCAACTCTTTCAGTAGCTACAATGAGGTTATGGAACTGCCTTTCCCAACAAAGCTCATCTTACACTTTTTCTCTCTACTAGCCTTTTGGGTTTATTTCAGAGGGCCTTTGGGATCAAGCAGGAGATATTTTTTTCTTCTGATGATTGGTTGTGGTGGGTTTGGGGTTTGTTTGTTTTTTGCTGGTTGTTTCATGACAGTTTACGGGTTTCGAGCTATGTCATAAGCTGCTTTTTTGGGCATACATTGTTTAAAAATGGAGCAAAGTATTGGTAATTAGTTATTAGGAATTTGGTATGCAATGAGGTTCATGTCTGCTATTGTTTCATTAATTCCCATTTTTACAGTAGCTGAAAGTAAGGAATTTCTAAGTTGCCTTCATTCTCTGTGGAAGTCATTGTGCACAACAGTAGATCCACTACAGTATGTGATGGAAAAATTCACCTCCTGGATCCATTGTTCGCAAAGGTTATGTGTGTTTTGCTCTGAAAATAAATTAATCCCTTTGGGCAAAAGACCATGATTTATTTTACCTCCACTTATATCTGCATGTCGGGTTGAGGTAAAGCACTGAATTATGAAGAAGAGATGCATCTAAATAACCACCCATTCTAGTTCTCTTCTGGATTTAGGGGTTCTGGTCTATTGTGTCCTGGGCACTGAGCAAGGCTGGTATACTTCCTTTTTGTCATTCTGTGTTTCCAGAAATTGTAAAGATAACTGGTGGGGTTCCGGTCTGATCTCTCCAAAATAATGGCTCTTATTTTGAAAATCTGACTGTGGAGATTTTATAAAATTGAAAGTATTACTAGATGTACACCCAGGTTGGTGTACATACATTTATGACATATTAAACAACAACAAAAAGCCCTTTTGTTTTGCCTTAATGGTTGGTTTGGAATAATTACTAATTGCACAATTAAACTGATATGGTGAGGAGAAAACATTGTCTGTTTTGAAGTATTTTTATGGATGGATGGATGGATGTATTACACTATCCTTGTAGCAAATGTCTAAAACCCATTAGGGCTCCTGCTGAAACTGACCAGATATATTAGGTTTACTGATATCTTCTTTTCTTTTTCTACATGTAAAAAAGACAAGAATCATGTCAATGACAAACCTCCTACTCAGTTTCGTATTAGTCAACTACAAACTTCCTGCAGTCTTAAACAAAGCGCTCTCAACCACATGCAAAGGGGTTGGTAGTTAGCCAATCTGAGGAAGGCTGACAGAATGCAATAGGAGAAATCTGTCCAGCCCTAATCAATGTTTTCTGTCTTTAAAGGATAGCCTTTCTCCACTTTTGTTTTAGTCAGACTGGGTGCACTCTTCAATAGCTTTACCATGTTTTCTCGTTCTTTATGCCCATCTTGCTGTCTGTTCAATGGAGATTTGTACCCAATTTACATAAATTCACATTTTGAACGATTTCTCAGAAATGTGAAATCTTCCATTTTTAAACCTAGAACAAATTCATTCCACATTTTGCATAGTTTATTTATTTAAAATATTTATATTCTGCCTTTGGGGCTTAAAGGGCAGCTAACAAGCCCAACGTTAAAGACAATACATTTTGATATCATGAATAACGCCTGTAGACTTTCGGAGTTATACATGTGCATTAATCTGAGTCAAACTACTCTGTGTATCAGTGCTAGGATTGTTCTGCCCTTTCTCTCATTCACACAGATGCACTATATGCTTAGTTATTCCCGGCTAGTTGTCAGGGAGCACTGGAACCCACATACCAGAAATTTCAGACTTCATTACTGTAGCGTTGCAATATTATCCATGGTTTTAACCAAGGTTAGCTTTTTTAAACAACGCCCATGGTTTCACTCACTGTCTGGAATGAGCCAGAAGCCAAAAACCGGAAGTCCAGGTTGTCCAATCATTCTGATCATAGAATCATAGAGTTGGAAGGGACCCTGTAGATTCACCTAATCCAGTCCCTTTCAATGCAAGAATATGCAGCTGCCCCATATAGGGACCAATCCTGCAGCCTTGTCATTATCAGCTGCACTCCAAGTCTCAGGAGTGCGTGCAGGAGCCAGGCCCTGTAGGTAGGGCCTTGCAGGACTGGGGCCTTCCTGAGTTTGGCCTGGAAGGACAAGGCATGGCTGCACAGGTGAGGCTTGACAGAAGACTCGTAGAACCTGGTGGCAAGGGCCGGGAGGGTATATAAGACCAGCATTTCCCTCTGGCTCTTTGCCACAGCAACACACTACCCACCTAGCTGTGCTTCGGCTTCCTGACTCCTGGTATCCTGACCCTCAGACTCTTGGCTTTCTGACTCCTGGTTTCCTGATTTGTGGACTCTTGGCTTCCTGACCCCTGGGCTGCTGATTCCTGCTTCCCAACCTCTACCCCAGTCCCGACGTACCAAGCCAGGACTCCGACTGCCTGTAACCTGGATGGTGACACCAAGCAACTGAGCTTTCCAGGCTCAGGACAGAAGAAAAATCCAAGAATTGAATGGAAGGGCTGTCAGGATCATACCAGAAGCAGGACTGAAAAACAAGTCAGGAGTCAGGACTGAAGAGCAGTCAGAGCAGTCACACAAAAGCAAGGCCAGATACCAAGTAAAAAATCAAGACCAAAGATGACTGGAAACACACTCAGCACTCAGGTAGATGTTGTTGGCCAAGCAATGAAACGGATGCTGCTAGGACGTTGCATCGTTTCAGCCACATCCCACAAAACCACTGTGAACACCATTCCTCATTTCCCCCATGAACCACCAGGTTGAGCAGAGATGCCAAAGTAATTGGACTTAAACAGGATCAACCGGCTACTGTGGTTGGCTTAAGTAAATGCCATACATGTAGCATGCCAAATACACCAGTCCTGGAAAGTTCGCTAGGAATATTTTTGGCATTTCAGCCCCCCTTGATTCATCCAGGCTATTTCCTGGCACTAATGGTTGGTTATCCGGGAGCCAGGCTTTGGGGTTTGTGGGTTTTTTGTGTGTGTGATCTTTTAAAAACATGCATTATAGACAGCATGTGCCAGTCTTGTGACCTAGGAGTGGTTAATGTCGGGTAAGGAAATTAATCCGAAAAGCATAGTGCCTTAGGAGATATTTCCAGAGCTTTATATTCCAACTACTATTTAGAAAGTAAGGCATCTTTTGGCTCAGCCTCTCTTACCACAGACATGGTGTGCCTTGTCTTTTTTCACTAAATCATCATTATTGTATAATGTTACATAATAAACAGATTCTGGGAATCATTGAAAATGTTACCTAAACTGATGCTCAGGGTCAGATGCAGACTGAAGGCCACACACTAGGCCCTCAGCCAAGCAGATACAGAGTCAGTTAAGGGACATTATCAAAAACAAGCTGACTAGCAATTACCACATATAGCATCCCTGAAGTTTTCAGAAAATATATATGTTCAACTAAACTTTGGCATTAGCACTAAGGTTGAGAATTACTGTCTCTCTCTCTCTCTCTCTCTCTCTCTCTCACACACACACACACACACACACACACACCCCACATGCTGCCTTGGGGCATTTTTACCATGTTTGCAGAGAAGAGTGATCAAACCAAAACATCAATAGTGTTGCTTTATCTTGTTGCTGCCAATTATGCCCTCCATCAAGCAGGGGTGTCTTGCCCATAGAGGCAAGTGGTGCGGGGCACCGGGGCACCAAGTTCTGGAGGGCACTAGGGAAGAGGCGGAGGCTGGGTGGGGCTCACCACCCTTGCCCGCCTCGCTGAAGCAGCTCCGTGCCCAGAGCCTCCGCCTCTTCCCTGCTGGAGGAGCCACCCTCCAGCCGCTGCCCACCTCCTCCAGCCCCCAAAGCTGCCAGCAGCACTGTAAAAAGGTTGGCAACTCTGGGAAATAGGGAGGGGGTGCCAGAGGGATCTTTGCACCACGACGCAGGATATACTTAAGATGGCCCTGCCATCAAGTCACTTTTACTGATGTGAGGATGATTTTAAAAGCTGCAAAGCAGCTTTCTCTGATGGGCTGGTCATCAGAATGCAAGATCAAGCCAATCTAATCCAGCATAATGTTCTCACAGTCCAAACTATGGGAAACCTGCAAGCAAGACCTGAATGCAATAGCATACTGTCTCCAGCAGTGGAAAGTCCAGTATGAATTGTTTTTGAAGGAATTGCTTTTCAACCTATGGCTGCAGTGGAGTGCACTCTTAGGCTTCCGGTTCTTCCTTTGCAGCCCTGGATTGAATACAAACCCCAACTGCGAAGGACAATTCTTCCCTTGCAGTAATAGCTTGAACTGCAAGGGAAGAATCTGCAAAGAAACAAATATTTGGAGGAGAAGGATACTAGCTATGCTCTGCCTCCACACTCGGAAGCAATAATACTCCTGAATAAAAGGTGAAAAAGGTAAAGGTAAAGGACCGCTGGATGGTTAAGTTCAGTTGAAGGCAACTATGTTGCGCTCATCTTGCTTTCAGGCCAAGGGAGCTGGCATTTGTCCACTGACGCTTCACAGGTAAGATTCACCTTCTGCTGTGTTGGCAGGGTGGTCCCTCCCCCTACCTGGCCAATCTCCTGGCAACGCCTCCCCAGGTGGGATTGGGTGACTGGCTGAGGTAGGCGGAGACCTCCAGGTATCCAGCCTGGGGAGGGCGAAGCCAGCCCGTACTACCGGGAGCCACACTGGGATCTGGGGGGCTGCGCGCGACCACGCAAAAGGCACCCTCCATTTGATGTGGGGAGCGGTCATTCTGGGGCAAGTAGCCAGCATGACTAAGCAGCTTCTGGCGCAATGGAACACCATGACAGAAACCAGAGCGCACGGAAATGCTGTTTACCTTCCCGCCACAGCGGTACCTATTTATCTACTTGCACTGGTGTGCTTTCGAACTGCTAAGTTGGCAGGAGATGGGACAGAACAACGGGAGCTCACCCCATCATGGGGATTCGAACTGCTGACCTTCCAATCAGCAAGCCCAAGAGGCTCCATGGTTTAGACCACAACGCCACCCATGTCCTGCTTCTGAATATCAGTTGCTGGGAACCACAGGAGAGGAGAGTGCTTTTATGCTCGTGTCCATCTTGCAGCTTTCCCACAGGCAACTGGTCAACTGCTCTCAGAACACGAGGCTGGACTCAACATGACCTTGGCCTGATCCAGCAGGCTATTCTTATCTCTCTCTTTTTTGTCTTCCTCTGCAGACAAATTTTGGCACTTTTTGAATTTGGAACCTTTTCCAGCTGCCAGGAACCAAATTTTGAGTACGAAGGAAGAATCAGGAGTGCACCTAGAGTACTTCCTTTTCATCTGTCACAATTTGAACTTTCCTGCACCATGCCTAATTTCATATATGTCATAAGGCAGACATAAGCAAACTTGGTCCTCCAGATGTTTTGGGACTACAACTCCCATCATCCCTAGCTAACAGGACCAGTGGTCCGGGATGATGGGAGTTGTAGTCCTAAAACATCTGGAGGGCCGAGTTTGCCTATGCCTATCATAAGGCATAGGAAAGGTGAGTATGGGTCGTCCAAAATAGCTTGGTTGGGACTCTCCAAAGCCTAGTGTGCCTACTTAGATCTGTAGGCCAGAGATCCCCCATCACTGCAATAAGATTAACCCAGGTCTTCTTTTCATTTACTTAGTAAACATACACATGTATACATTACTAAACTGCAGGTTTGTGTGCATCTTAATCTCTGGGACACAGGTTCAAGCTCCACATTGGACAAAAAGATTCCTACATTACAGAGCATTGGACTAGTTGATCTCACATATCCCCCAGCATTTATCCAATGGAAATAGGGACATCCTAAGGAAAAGCAGGACATGCCAGAATCAAATCAGAAACTGAGACGGCTTCTGTATATCCAGGACTGGATATCACATACCGTATTTTTTGCTCTATAAGACTCACTTTTTCCCTCCTAAAAAGTAAGGGGAAATGTGTGTGCGTCTTATGGAGCGAATGCAGGCTTCACATTGCTTTCGCTGAAGCCAGGAGAGCAAGAGGGATCACTGCTTTCGCTGCACAGCGATCCCTCTTGCTGTTCTGGCTTCTGGGATTCAGAATATTTTTTTTCTTGTTTTCCTTCTCCAAAAACTAGGTGCGTCTTGTGGTCTGGTGCGTCTTATAGAGTGAAAAATACGGTATATCAAGTGTCCCTGGAAAATAGGGACACTTGGAGGGTCTGCCTTTGTGGTCTCTTCCAACTCCACAATTCTATTATTCTACTTACAAAATATACATGACATTAAATGCACCTTTCCTTTTAAATGATTTGGGGGGGTGTTTTTTCTTCAAAAAATCATCATTTAGGGAGGGAGGCAGATAATTAAATAGAGCAGAATAGGCATAGAGGGAGAACTTAACTCTTTCCTCCACTAAAGCCCCTCCTCCAAAACAAGTGTTTTCATTGGGGGGAAATCCCAAATGCTCACAGTGTGGAACATTCCATCCAAAGCAAATACCAACACACACACACACACACACACACACAAATATATGTTTCTTAGAATATCCTCAGCAGGTAAGAACTGAGTTAAGTGCCCCCCATGCCTGCACTAATTGTGATAATTATTGCACACACCCAAGCTGATGCAATTTGCATTTGTAAAAAACAAACAAACTGCAAGTTAAAGAGGCATTTAACATCACATTCATCCTTCAGACAAAGTAATCGATATGCAGAAAAACAGTGCATTTACAAAAAGTCTGCATGCCCAATTCTCAGAAAAGTGGGGATTTTCCCCCTCTATTGACTTTAGTTATACAAATAAAAGCGACTTAAATAAGATCAGCTCCTGGAAGCCGTTAGGGCTGTGTGTTGCAGGAGTTTTGGGGAAACTGTTGTTATATCGTCCTTTTTATAAAATGGATACATTCCACAAACAAGTTTGGATAAGCTGTGTAACATTTTCTTGGCTGTCCAATTCACTGCAGAACCATAGACCAAATGTTTCATGTACAGTCGCATCTTGGACCTCAAACGCCTTGGCTCCCAGTCGTACCTTGGCTCCCAAACAATCGAAACCCGGAAGTGTTCCGTTTTTTGGACGATTTTCGGAAGCCGAATGTCCGATTGGCTCCTGTAACCAATCGGAAGGCGCGCCTTAGTTTTCGAACGGTTCCGGGAGTTGAACAGACTCCCAGAACACATTCTGTTTGAGAACCAAGGTACGACTGTATTGGCAAAAGTATTGTCCACACACACAGTGATTCCAGAAGTACAGACATCTCTCTGTATTCTGGCATACCATGGTAAGCACTTGAAGGCAAGTGTGGATCACATACTGTAAGAACAACAACATAAGTCCGCTGAAAGTAGCCTCTGTGCAGATGTCTCAATCCTGGAGAACTCCATTTTCATATACTGTGATGTTAGCCTCTTATTTCAAATAACATTTCCATGTGATTCGTGCAGTCCTGATACATTGTCAAACAGAGTGACAAGTGTTTTCAATTGCCACAGAGAAAGGCAGGAAAGCCTTCAACATCCTCAAGCTATTTCTAAAGGCAGCACTTGCTGACACATGGCACAGTTTAGAAACAGACAGGCATACACTCCACAAGCCCTAGAGACGATTGACCTTCATCAGGCTTTTTCTTCTTCATTCAACCAAGCTTCCTGAGAGGAAGAGGAAAAAAATCAGGTTCTCTTCAGAGAAAGCAAATATATATAATGCTCGGTGTCACTGTAAAGGCCTAGTGATGGTGCTTAAAGCTGTTTTGGAACATCCTCACACCCAAGAAAGTTATCAGGCTTGCCGTGTCTTTGTAAAGCTTAGCTGTCATTTCATTCAAGAGGAGGCCTATGGGTAATCATTTAATCAAAACCACGGTTGTGATTGCTACTTGTGATGAAAATTACAAAACTGAGGCAGCTTCCAAACCAGGATTACAAATGCGCCTTGCTTTTTTTTAATCCCCTCCCTTTTCCCTTTTGCAATTGAGTAAAAGCAAACTATAGTACCCTTAAATGTAGCAGGATGGGGTAGGGGAGATTCATCTGGACAAAAGCAGTATTCCCTCCTTTTTCTTCCCCAGCACTTAAGAGAAAATGGCATAATTGAGAATCCGTGGAAAGCATACACAACGGCACATCACACAAATTAAGACTCTCTTGTACTAGAAGACTCTTCCAAGGGTTTTGCTGCTTTCGGTTATATCAGAACATTGCAAAAGGGTATGTAGCATTTAAAATTACAAACACACACACACATACACACACACAGAGAGAGAGAGCTTCTCCCCTTGAAAAAAAATACAAGAAAAATGAAACATTTAAAGCCTTTAAATCAAGTGACTTTGACAGTCAGTATTCAGAAGCAATAATGGACAGAACCAATACTCAGTCATGGATTCAGACTAATCTAGCATCATAACACCTGGAAAAGATACAGTGGATCATTTAGCCCCAACCTATGTAATAAAAAAAAAATTATGCACCATCAATTGGCAGCTGTACCTTATTGCAAAATAGTTTTCCTGGTTTAGAAATTTCACCTACTATCTAATCTACGTGACAGGCTCTATTCCGAATGTTAGATCAACTCTAAAGTCCTTTTCATGTGGTCAAAACACTTTTTGTAGGGCTCCCGATTGTGTGAGCAGGGGAAATTGCATAAGGAACTCTCCATATGAAATATATAGGGGTAGGGCTTGCCACTCAAATCTCATTGGCTGCCCATTGTGTGATCACTAAAGTTGTTTTGACCATATGCTAAACCAGTGCTCTACCCCCACCCTTATTTCCCAATGGGTAGCATGCATAATTCTTCTTATTTGCTTTACAGTATCTTCTAGTTCCTGTATCATCCTACACCTCCTCTTTTGGATCTTCTAAAAAAATGTTACTGCAGTTCCCAGAAGTGAAAACTGTGCCCCTGATGAGCTCTTTTCAATGTTGCGTCCCATTATGTACTGAGTTTTGGAAGTGACGCTCCAGTTGACGCAACCTAAAATGACCCTGACCCATAATGCCACAACATAAAAACATTCTTTTCTGCTTGTTACCTACTGACACCCTTCAACTGTTCTCTGAAGAGCTTGGAGGTCATTTATTTCTTTAAAGTATGCAAGCATTCGAAAACAGGCAAACCTCCCTTCAAATACTGGCAGAACCTGGAACGTTGCTCAGCATAATAGTTCCTTGTGCCCTATATCCTTTAATGAAGTCCCATGTGCTTCAAATACTTATATATAACACAGACAACGCAGGTCACTGTACCAGAGTGCGCAGTATGGAAATATCACTGCTATACTCAACACCTGTCCTTTCGAAATGCCCAGTGCTTCCCTTATTTTATCTCCATTACCGCACACAATGCAAGAACAACATAATGTTGATTATTTGTGGCCTGCTTAACCTCGGCGTCAGGTGCTGGGATAACTGCATTTCTCTCCACAATGTCACAACTTTCCACTTTTGCTTCCCATTCTTGGTCTACCCATCACCCCATCCTCAAAGAACACACATTTGGAAAGGTCCATAGCTTAATGGTGGAATAGATGCCTAAGTATTTTACAGGCTCAGTGGTGGAGCACATGCTATCCATGCAGAATGTCCCAAGCTCAATTCCTGGCATCTTGATATTGGTCTGGTAAAGTCACCTCTGTGAGCTTCATTGTAAACAGCACTGAGCAACTTAATACAAAGAAGTTTGCTATGCCTTCTTCATGGAATCTACATGCATATAGTTTGCATATGTATAGGGTTTGTGCAGAAAAGCTGATGAGCATGTAGAGCAGGAATGTTCACCCTGTTCCTGTGTGTCTCCCCCCGCCCCAATGTTGTTAGACTTCAACTTCCATAAACCCCAGACAGTATGGCCAGACAGTATGGTCAGGGACAGAGAGTTGTAGTCCAGCACCTGGATACCAACAGGTTATGTGAAATATACTCAGAGTCGCAAAGTGATTTCATGCTCTTTATTCAGCTCATAGTGGTGAGGAGGAATGAATGAATGTCCCCTCAAAGTATCTGCTTTATATACATTATTTACACAATGGGCTGCACATGATTGGCTAATTCCGGAATTCTACTGTAAGCCAATCAGGTTGTGGATTCACTTCTATCTGGAGCATGATTGGGTAGTTCCTGCCAACCAATCATACTGCTGCATTGTTCTAGGACCAATCAGACTGCTGCCTTTTGGATCCTATTGTTCTAGGACCAATCAGACTGCTGCCTTTTGGATCCTATTCAACTCAGTACATAACATTACGCATCTTTGAAACAGAGCTTCTGGCCAGCTCAGCCAGCAAGAGCTCAAATTTACCAACCTACCGATGCACTCAGTCAGTAAGGTTGTACATCTTAATGAGGCACATATAAGGTAGTTCCTTGCCTTTATGCTATCCTGCTCTGATAAATGAGCTGACCATGAATATGCATATAGACACTCATTGCCTCAACCATATAGTTACAGGAAATGAGGCAGTCCCAGTCCTAGGACAGGTGACAACAATTAAAACACAAGGCAAGGGTTTACTTTGCAGTCATCAGGTTTGTTCACTTGGGAAGGTAATCCAGAACCAATTTGCACATTACCTTTAGTTACTTATTTCTTTCGCAAGTTGTCTACATGCCTCTAACAAGGGAGCCAAGAACTCACACACTGCAGTTGCAGCACTTTCCACATCTACTAGACCATGGGTAGGCAAACTAAGGCCTCTGGGACAGATCAGGCCCAATTGCCTTCTGGATCCAGACGGCGGACGGTCCGGAAACCGCCGTGTGGATCACCAGCACGCACATTCATTCCCTCTCCCTCACATGGTGGCGGCACCTCCTCCCTCCCTCCTCCTGGCTTCTCCCTGCCCTGCCTAGAGGAGGAAGGGGGCTGGGCTTTGTTGGTTCCAGCAGCAGCAGCAGCACTCAAGCGGCCGCCATTTTAAGCAGCCCCTCTCCGGAGCCCTTTCGCGCACTGCTCATCATCCCTCCACCGCCACTGCCGCCGCCAGCCCCTACCGCTCGCAAGACACAGGTAAGCAACCACCGGGGTTTGTGGTGCTCTTGCATCACCCCCCTCCCAAAATATAGTCCAGCCTCCCACAAGGTCTGAGGGACAGTGGACTGCAAACCTGCTGACCCCTGGACTAGACAGATCCATTTTATAATTGTAGATGCCACTATAGCTGCATAGAGCAGATTCCCAGCTTACACATTACATGGCACATGAGTGTATGCAAACGAGGGAAAGGGGTATGGACCAGTAGACAAACTGTGGATATACTTTTAATATCAAGAAAGGGACTATTTTAGGTGGGCAAATGATAGATCCATGACTAGTTGTTATTATTTATGGTTTGAGGATTCTGATTTGTTTTCAGTGAGGTTATACATTATCATGTTAAGCAATTGTCACCACACACATCCATGTTCCCATCACATTTTCGTATTGTAAAAAAGTCTGATTTGGGCAGAGCAATCAGCTTTAACTGAGCGTGATCTGTTGCATGGCACCGTTTTAAGTGAAGATGTCTGGCATTGAAACTGAGGACACCCATGTGCAAAGTACATGCTCTGCCCCAAAGTTGTGGTACAATAAAAGTCTGGCCATTTATTGAGCCATGGGAGTGCACTATGTCTAGGTTAATCTGGAAGGACCATTCCTTAAATGCTCTAACAGATTAGAGTCGTCAATTGAATTGAAGCTGGGGTGTAGGTCTGTATTCATTGACATCAGGACTAGGAGCGCTGGCAAGATGGAAAAAGAGAGGCGGGGGGGGACCCTAAATATAGTTGCAGCAAGACCACATGTCAGGAGACTGACAGTTGCAGTATATATTAGTATATTGTGGCTGTAGACTTGATCCAATGGTAGTTACTGGAATTCTTTAGTTCTGTGCATGTATTTTGCACTAGGTCCACTCAGTGAATCCCAGGGTTCTGGTAAAAAAGAAGAGAAAAGAAAAAACAGCTATCACATGCCTGGACTCTGTCCACCCTATATGTTGCTGCCTCAAAACTTTTATGGATTCCCCAACTTCCCAAGATATTTATGAGACAGCGGCTTTCCATCTGTGGATCCAAGATCCTTTCCCTATTGAGTACCAGTACCAACATTCAACATATAGAAACAGGAGCTTTCACAGATAAGAGAGAGTCACAATATTGTTTCTTTAAACAAATAATAAATTATAGGGTTTTGTTTATGATACAAGATGGGAGGAGAAAGATCATTAGCTATTAACTATCCCCTGTTTTACTAATTTCTAGTCATCATTTTAGATGCTACAATTGTGGCTATTATCATTCCCCATCCATCTTATCATTTCAACTAAATCAAGCAATGAAAATTTTATAGCGCATCCCTAATTGTGCACCAGACTGGAACTGTTCATACAAATTCCAAGCAATTATAAGCCTTTCTGGGAAACATTGGCAGCAAACACTAGATTAAATGCTTGTAGCAGCAAGCCAGATGGGAAACACAGATAAAAAGAATCCAGTTTCATAAGATTCTCTACTCTAAAATTACAGTAGCATTCAAATTAACCTGAGATGGGGAAACATATTTTCAATACCCTGGAAAGAAGACTTTTCCCCTGAGTGTAATAAACTAGGATTAGAAGTATGCTAAACGTTTGTTATTAACCCCCAAAACACATATGCATGTGGTACACTTGACACGTTCCACCTTCTATTTTACCCTCATACCAGTTCTATGAGTGAGATAGGCTAGACTGACAGTGAATGGGCCAAAGTCACACAGCAGGGATTAGAACCTGGCTTTCCTCATTCGTAGTGATCCTAAGGGGTGGCTGATGTGTGGCCCTCACCAGGTCGCTGGACTACAATTCCCATCAACCAGCATGGTCAGTGATCAGGAATTATGGCAATTGGAACCGAGGAACATCTGGAGCCTCACACATTAGCCAATCCTGATTTAGAAAGTTTGATAATATCACTGACACTGAATAACTGGATACTGAATTGAGCTGAGCTCAAAGGGCTGGTTTTGAGCCTGCATAGCTCAAACCTCCCATTTCTACAAGGACCACCTTTTCCCACATGAATTTCCCCACACCCTGATAGCGTGGTGTAGTGGTTAAGAATGGTGGACTCGTAATCTGGTGAACCGGGTTCGATTCCCCGCTCCTCCACATGAAGCTGCTGGGTGACCTTGGGCCCATCACACTTCTCTAAAGTCTCTCAGCCTCACTCACCTTACAGAGTGTTTGTTGTGGGGGAGGAAGGGAAAGGAGATTGTAAGCCGCTTTGAGACTCCTTCGGATAGTGATAAAGCGGGATATCAAATCCAAAATACTCCTCCTCCTTCTCCACCTCCTCCTCCTCCTCCTCTTCTTCTTCTTCTATTCTCTGACAGATGTTTGGATGATGGCAACAAGACAGCAGGCCTTTTCTGGGGAATGTTCTTCAAGGAAGCTTGCCATCTGCCACCACCACCTTTTTAGCACCAGGCAAAGCTGTATTTATTTCGTCAGGTATATGGGCATTGATAATGATCTGGCAATCAGTGGTTACTTTTTGGTGTTTGAGGTGGACATCTTGGTTTAAAGCTATTGTGTATAAGAGTACTTTTAGTATATTTTCATTGTTTTTCTGGTTACACTGCCTTAGATTGTATTTTAGGCCACAATCCTAGCCTCACTTACCTGGGAGTAAACCCTAATGGAACCCATAAGACTTATTTCCGAGCAGATGTGCCAATGGTACTATGTGCCAATAGTATTATGTGCCAATAGTATTTTAATTCTCTTTTTGTAAGTTGCTTCAGGACTTCCTTTGCTTGTGGGAAGTGTTGAATAAATTTAATAAACTAAATTAAATCATATTGCTGGATGGCATAATTTGAATTGCATCATGTTGCTGGAGGGCATAAACTGGTCCTTGCAATACAATAGCCTTGCTGCCACTTGCTTGACTTGTAGAAAATGGGAGAATGGCAATGGTGTTCTTTCTACTAAGATGAGTGGGTATGTTAGCATTGAAAAGTTTCATTTCCTGGAATCTCATGTATCTCCAGGGAGCATGGCATCTATTCAGAATAAGGACCAGTATGGTGGTTTGTACAGATTTTTTTGAGTGTTGAATCCTGTTAACAAATATCTGGGTCAATTAAATCATAATGAGAATATAGCAAACTGCAGGGGGGTGAATTTTGAATTCTTGGGTGGTATAGGAATGTTAAAAACATAGTAGTGGGAATGCAACTTATTTCAGAAAGCCTCTGTAATCCAGATTTATTTTTGAAGCTGACAATAGCCTCCATGTATGTGTCTATTTCCACCACTCTGCCAATGACAACCATCCAGCTCTGAGATAGCAGCAAAGTTGGAAGTAACCACAGGACAGGATAGGATACCATATTTGTATTGCCTAAATAACATGTCTGTTGAGGACATGGCAATTAACAGCTGCAATTTCCAGGCATTTCTGAGCTTGACTGAACATGGAAAGCCCTTAGCACAACATTTTTCAAAAAAATAATTTACTATAGCACTTGCTTGACATGGGTCCCATGGCTGAGATCCTCATAAATTTTCTCATTCAGTCATCAACCCTGCAAGATAAGCTCCAGTTATTTCTCCCGTATTACAGAAGGCAGGCTGACGCTAAGAGATAGAATTTTCCAAAAGCCACCCAGTGAGTTTCATGGCCAAAGGCCAACCTGGATGTGATGTTAAATGTGTCTTTGCATTAACATGTGGTATTTCTTTTTAACACAAATAAGAGATGCAGGGAGCAGTGAGGGTTCTGATAATTATCAGGACTGCAGCAGGTGCAGAGGGAGAGTTTAACCCTTTCATCCCCTACTGTAGTTTTGACGCAAATCACTCCTCCCTGGCTCATCAGTACTGTACTCTGCTTCGTACAGGTTTGTAACTGAAATAACTTTCTGCGGTTACCTACGTTGCACATAATGTTGAATTAAAATAATAACAATAGAAAAATACCAAAAAAGCAGCTCTTTGCAATGGAAAGAAAGCAACTTTGGCCCTAAGTGGAGATATCACCTAGATTTCCTTTCCACTTTTATTCATTCATGTGAACCAATCAACATACATCTATTAGCAGAGGTCAACAGAGTTTTGCTTCCAGTCTTATTATTCATATATCCAAGCAGGGCTCAGAATGTTTGAGAGATAAACCAGACCCTCCAACTGTCCCTATTTTCCAGGAACGTCCCTGATTTAGAGAACCTTTCCTGGTTTTTGATCTGATCCCGAAATGTCCCACTTTTCCTTAGGAGGTCCCTATTTTCATGGAAGAAATGTTGGAGGGTATGGAGTTATCAGACCCCTGAGCCACCTGAAGGCAATCCTGCATAGAGATTTTTTTAAAGTGTTTAATGTTTTATTATGTTTTTTATATATGTTAGAAGCTGCCCATAGTGTCTGGGGCAACCTAGTAAGGTGTGTGGCATATAAATAGTAAAATTATCATTATGGAATGGGACGTCCCTATTTTCATTGGAGAAATGTTGGATGGTATGGATAAATTATTGCATGGTTGTACTATCATGAAATTCAGGCCTTTGTGTATTGCCTTGGCATTTCTCTATTGATGCACGGAAAGAAATTATGAGATTTTCTCCTACTAAGGTAACCCCACCACAGTGTAATGCATTTAATAGTATTCATTGTTAGGGAAGTGAGCCAAATGTTGAGTGGTAGCAAAACGTCCATCATTATGACAAACAGAAACATGTAGTCAGTGTATGCGCAGAATGCATATGCATTGAATGGTTGACGGAGAGTGGATCACTCTGTGTCAAGAAGGTAGACAGCTGAAGCAGGAAATCCACTGCATAAGCACATATGTTCTCCTTCTGATGATTCCTCAGAAAAGGAGGCAACTCAGAATGAGGGGAATGCTTTCTGCTCTCACTCTGAATGGCTTTTGTGACCTCATAATGTAGTCAAATTGCTATACTGCTAATGGTGTTTATCCATCAGAATTAGCTCACAAAGCATTGTCCTCCCTCTAGATTGCCTTTGTAGTATTGGCTTCTTGGCATCATGATGTTCATACACATTCTCTGACTACCTGTATTCACCTTATCATGGAATATTTTATCCCCTCAAGCCCCACCTTATGGTTGAACAGGAATGAATAGCAGTCACACACATATTAAAGGAACACAGAAGCAGGGTACAAAAACTTATCCCTGTCATCCCCAGTGATTAATAGTCAAGCCTGCTCTTGCTAGAAGGCCTAATCCTAGGATCTGCATCTTAGTTATGCAAGAGTGTGGTGGAAAGTTGAGTGGGAGGTAATGTCAGGAGCTGGCTTTTATCTTAAATATATATTTGCAAATTGGGAGCCCATGGAGATTCGCAGCAAGAGAGACACTTTTGGTAAATCTTTCCTATATAATGTAGTTACCGTATTTTTCGCTCTATGGGACCATAAGACGCACCTAGTTTTAGAGGGGAAGAACAAGAAAAAAAAATCCTCCCCCTCTCTGTGCAGCGCCCCTTCAGCGAAGCGGCAGGAGAAATGGAACCCCTTCCATTTCTCCTCTCGCTTCGCTGAAGGGGTGCTGTGCAGAGAGGGAAAGCAACACGAAGCCTCCAGAGCACAGCGGGAGCTTCTGCTGCGCTCCAGAGGCTTCGTGTTGCTTTTGCTGAAGCCATGGAGCCTGCATTCGCTCCATAAGACGCACACACATGTCCCCTTAATTTTTGGAGGGGGAAAAGTGTGTCTTATAGTGCGAAAAATACGGTACATGAGATTGTTGAGTTTTGAGGCCAGTTAGTTGGTTCCTGCACACCTAACACTTATAACATGAGTCCAAAACCAAGATAGTACATTCGTATGGTGGGAGAGGGAGGTGGGAATACAGGTCAGAGGATGTATTCCTCATGGTAGAAAGGTGCTTCAAATGACCATCATTTCATACTCGATTTTCAGCTATTTGAAGCTGCCAGGGTTTTGGCCCACTGCAGCTTTCAAAAGGCCAGAGAGGGTGAATAAACTAGCACCAGATGAAGCATTGTTCCACCTATTCCAATTAAAAGTAAATTCCTTCCCAAAAGATTTCCTTACTTCAGAGTGTCAGAGACCTTAAAGGCTTATATCCTCTTGAACTGGAGGGGATATGATCAAGGGTTCCATACTTCCATTAACCCTAATTACAGTCCTGCCAGGACTGTATGGAAGGACAGAGCACCCTCTTTCCAAACCATATTATAAAACTGTTCCATCCTGTTTCTCCATTAATCTCTCGCTTGCTCGCTCTGTGTGTGTATCCATATGAAAATCTGTATTCAAACAGATGTTTCATCCACACTTAATTTCATATTTTATCACTGTATATATATTATACAGTATATATACACTGTACATATTTGTATTTTCTTAATGTACTTTATCCCAAAATACACATTTTTCAATGCATGTATTGAAGGAGGGAAAATTAAGGTCAGTTCTCTTAAAAAATATGGACCAAACAAAACCCTCCTCCACCTCTAGTTGTTAAAGAGGTTGCTCAAGCCAAAACTCCTGCCCAGCTGCCTCCAACAATCTTTACCTCCTGGAGTGCAATGACCCTTCTCAGCCCTTATCTGGCCTTTTCTTATTTTTTTAAAAAAACTTTTTGCATACCTGGGATTGCATCCAGTGACTGTGCAAGCAGAAGGCAGCTTGCAAAACCAACCTTTCCCTTCCTGTTCACCCTCTTGCTTGTATCCTCCACAAAAGTCTCTCTGGAGGGTTGCTGCCCTTCCAGAAGATCCTTCTGTCCTATTTCAGGGGATTCCTTTCTTGCAGTGCATTGTTCAGGATGGAGGACCAACATGACCCTCTGGAAAGGCTTCTGAGGGTGTGTCCTGCAGAGCGAGAAGAGTGGGGGAAGATTGGCTGGGCAAGCTGACTCTCACTTCTGCAACTGCTGGATACAATCGTATTTTTGCAACCCTTCGGTACAACAAGCAGAAGCCTAACAAGAGACCCCTTGACGCAGAGATCACCTTGACCTGAGCCTCCTGTTTTAATTGCTCTTCTCTTTTAATGTGATTCTGTTATGTTATAGTTCAATTATGAACACTTGTAATTTAAAGTTTAAATGGGGTTGTTGTATATCATATCGTAATTACAGTGCGTTTTTAATTAGTATGCATTTTAATAATGTTGTGCAATTGAGAGATTTAAAATATATATATATTGTAAACTACTTAGTCATCCTCTAGGCATTAAGTGGTGTGTATATATAATAATCAATAATAAAAATTATTGCATAGCTTTTTTTTGCCATCCTGCTGGAAGGTACAGGGTGACCAAGTTGGCTATTAGGGATCATAACTTAGAACCCAACATATAATATGAATGCCCAGTCCATCCTGCACTTTGTAAAAGGATGGGACATATTTCTTCATCAATAATTTATTTCAGTACACTCCGAAAAGTACTTACAGCTCTATTGTGCAGTGTTACCCTGTTGATATACTCCTCCTCCAGGCCAAGGGCCTCACATCTTTGTAAGTTGCAGAGTGGCTGTCAAACAAATTACAGCAAAGTGGTTCTTATCAGGCTCTTGGTGGATTTTAACAGGCACGCAACACCATCTGACCCATCTGATTTCCTTTGAATTTAAAAACGGAGCTTATTCTTCTCGTGCCAAATGTAAATAATTTCGCTTCCATTTCCCATCCAGAGAATCTGACCAGTTCAAAAGCATTTCAACAAATCTTATCTGCCTCATATCCTGCTGACTGGCACAGTCCTGGACTTCAGCCTGAAAGCCAAAAATGTTTTGGCTCCAAGATGCAATAAGAAAGAAACAACAAAGAAAACTGGGGAAGTCTTAGTGACTTATAATGGAAGTGCTGAAAACTGTAGGGATTGTTATGTTTATTTGGTTTTTCATTGAAGTATTGTGGGCTGCCATTTTCTATTAATTTTTTCCCAGGAAATCTTTTTGGAGGATTGCATAACAAAACTTTGCATTTATTTCATCAGCAGCATAGTTCGTTCTTTTAAAAGTGTGTATATATTGGCCTCTATTCGATTCTTCGTTCCTCCTTAATGAAGTGGTTTTCCAAGTTTTCTGCCCGGAGGGAAAACTTTCCACCCTGACACATCTGCCTGTTGGAGCTCACTGCTGGCTTGTGTTAGCTGAAAGTGGGATCTAGAACTCATCCAACATTTGGAAGGAAAGATCAGTGACAGACATTCAAGGAGGCTTGTTCTCAGCTGTTGATCTTCTCTTTAAGGAACCCTTCATAAGCTTCTAAAAGTTGCCTAGAACATAATTTGAAAACACTGCCTCAATGCCAGAAGCTTTCTGGGCTGCAGAAGAATGTAGTTATTCTCCATAAGAGATGAAAGCCAGGGGAAAGTCAAGGATTTAGTATTCTCAAGCAGCTAAATGATCCAGCAGGAACAGTGCCGAGTTCATAAAATGTAGCACATTCTGGCTGTTATTGCTGGCCGGGAAGCTAATATGCTCATGTATAGCAAACAATGGCACAAAACAAAAAGTGTCTTTGATAGTACATTGATTCTTAAAGCAATACCTATGAATCATTGTATGAAGTCTGTGGAGGATATCCTGAATTTTAAAGAGTGCAAGCTTTATGGAAGGACGGAAAGGAAAACAAAAAACCATATTTTGGAGAAGAAAAGCAGTCACTTACGGGTCACGTCCACACAATACATTTAAAGCACATGGCTTGTCCCAGAGACTCCAAGGAACTGTAGTTTAGCCCACACAGAGCTACAATTGTTAGCACCCTTAACAAAGTGCAGTTACCAAGATTCTTTGGAGAAAGCCATATGTTTTCATAAAGGTAAAGGTAAAGGACCCCTGACAGTTAAGTCCAGTCACGAACGACTCTGGGGTTGTGGCGCTCATCTCGCTCTATAGGCCAAGGGAGCCGGCATTTGTCCACAGACAGCTTCCAGGTCATGTGGCCAGCATGACTAAGCCGCTTCTGGCAAACCGGAGCAGCGCATGGAAACACCATTTACCTTCTCGCCGGAGTGGTACCTATTTATCTACTTGCACTTTTTGGCGTGCTTTCGAACTGCTAGGTTGGTGAGCTCACCAACAATGTCTGTACTTCTGTCTTAATGATTTACTGCCAAGTTTTTTAAAGCACACATATGCCTTTAGCTTCTGTGTACTTTATATTGTTCTTCTGTTTATTGTCCATATTCCCTAGAATCTTTCAGATGGAGTATAGTTTATATATTATATATTTATATATATATTATTATATATTAATAAATATAATCAGAGTGCCCAAGCCATGGTGAAAGAAGGGTTACAAATTAGGATGGGAAACTCACCACTGAATCCCCGCGGCGGGGTGCGCTCCCGCTGCTCGGTCCCAGCACCTGCCAACCTAGCAGTTCAAAAGCACCCCCGGGTGCAAGTAGATAAATAGGGACTGCTTACCAGCGGGAAGGTAAACGGCGTTCCGTGTGCTGCGCTGGCTCGCCAGATGCAGCTTGTCACGCTGGCCACGTGACCCGGAAGTGTCTGCGGACAGCGCTGGCCCCCGGCCTCTTGAGTGAGATGGGCGCACAACCCCAGAGTCTGTCAAGACTGGCCCGTACGGGCAGGGGTACCTTTACCTTTACCTTAGGTTGGGTTAGGGACGCAGGTGGCGCTGTGGTCTAAACCACTGAGCCTCTTGGGCTTGCTGATCGGAAGGTTGGCAGTTCGAATCCCCATGACAGGGTGAGCTCCCATTGCTCAGTCCCAGTTCTTGCCAACCTAGCAGTTTGAAAACACGCCAAAAAAGTGCAAGTAGATAAATAGGTACCACTCCGGCGGGAAGGTAAACGGCGTTTCCATGCGCTGCTCTGGTTTCAGTGTTCCGTTGCGCCAGAAGTGGCTTAGTCATGCTGGCCACAACCTGGAAAAACTGTCTGCGGACAAACACCGGCTCTCTTGACCTGTAAAGCAAGATGAGCGCAGCAACCCCAGAGTCATCTACGACTGGACTTAACTGTCAGGGGTCCTTTACCTTTTTAAGCCATTGCTAAGAAACATCTTGAATGAAGTCTGGTAGTGGCCAGAAAGCCTGTCAAGAATATTCAAGGTAAGTACTACACAATCCCATTTTGCTGCTGGTAGCCCCATTTTATGCTAGCTGCAGCTTCTAGACCGTTATCGAGGGTAGTCACACACAGTGCACATTACAAAAATCGAAAGCAAGCCTAGGAAGAGCTGTAGCTAGAAATAGGCAATTGTTGACACCAAAGCCACCTGGGGCTCTAGTGTAAACTGAGTCAATTACTATGTACCTGTTCTGTTGGGGAAGTGCTACATCATCCAAAACAGCCCACCTTCCCAGGTCCCAGAAATGCCCATCCGCTGCAGAAGTGGCGTTCCTTCCATATCCGAAATATGACTGAATGCAAAATACATGCACAACATTTCCCCAGCATTCATAAAACTCTTGAGTACAAGCTCATTCCCCACAGATAAGTCTAACATATATGAATATGGGTTATCTATGACCTTCAAATAAATATATATATACTTGTGGCTGTTCTCCAAGAGCAGTTCCTCCAACCCATGCTCTTCCTGGCATGCTGACTGCTGTTGTTTTTAGAGAGTCACAGAATTATTTCATTTTGTTTCAACAAACGTTCCTTATTATGCCTTTTCTAAATAAGCAGCTTCCTGTTACAGCCCTACAGCGCAGCATGCTTCCGACTATTTTGAAGAGCCTCAAAAGGAAAGGAAATATGTCAGGCTCTGAAGCAAGTCCCCTGTATTACGGAATAGATTTGAACAGGAGGACAAATACCACGACTCTCAACAATTATGCGCTGCAATGCTCATGATAGCAAACTGAGCAACTTAGCTTTATAACTCCTCTAGTCATAAGACAAAAGTGCATGTGATTATTCAGGAATGGTCTAATAAACATTATTGTTTGTATTGCTGTATTGTTTTTCACACTTGATTGGAAGCCGCCCAGAGTGGCTGGGGAAACTCAGCCAGATGGGTGGAGTATAAATAATAAATTATTATTATTATTATTATTATTATTATTATTATTATTATTATTATTATTATTTTGAGTGCATAGTTTCACAGATACACAAGGGAAGCATGAATGTTACCGCTCTGGGCTTCTTTGGGAGAAAGGGCAGAATATGAATTCAGTAAATAATAATCAATAATACTATGGGAATTCTGGTTTCTAAAGACAGGTAACCATTTTCTGTGCATGCTCCCTTAAAAATACAACCCTCTCCAGGCATTCTTCATTTGTATGTTTGGAGTGATGGAGGCTACCTGTGCTCCTGACCTTCCAGTGTTGAGTGAGGAAGTCTAAAGGACTATACATGTTTGACTGAATGTGCTTACAATGCTTTCTGGCATAAGGAAACCCGATCCAGATCAACCATGCCCAAATGCCTGGCACAGGCCAAGTCCCCCCTCTCATTTTTCACCCAGAATACCTTCTTTCCACACTGAATCTTTTCCCCCCAGTGTGGAATACATCATCCCAATCTTCGAAAGGAACTAAAAATTATCAGAAATAGTAGTAATTCACTGTTCTTGCCATTCACCATTTGATGATCTTCTCATACAATGATAGATGGGTACCCGCTCCTTGTGCTGAGACAGAAAATTGCCCCTTTACTTCTCATCCAAGAAGGGAGTCCATCCTTTGAAGGATTTTATTTCAAGAAAGTATGTTATAGGGAAGGAGAAGCCTGTGGGCACAGCGCCCTTCAAAACACAATAAACATAAACTCTTCAAGTGGGAATGTAAAATGTATTCTGCTGAAGCCTTTGGCCTTATCAACTGCAGCGTAGTATATAACAAGGTCATTAGTAACAAGCCCCACACAATGGAGAACATACATCAGCAGCAGAAAAGCAAACATTGGTCCAAAACATCACAATAACTTCCTGTACCTGTTCTTGTTTGCTTGCTGAGCTCTCAAACATTGTGAGTCTCTGAAATACATAAAAGCGTAACAGCTTGAGTCAATATTTGCTAACCAAAGTGAACGATTTTATTTAGCACGATGACTGGACCTACTGAACAAATACATTATCTTGTATGCCAGCATAACAAGCAGAGGCCAGCGTGCAAAAACAACTGGCGTTGTTGAGCCATTTACGGCATATGGTTGTATCTGGGGAAAGCTATTGACTGTTGCAAACTTACACACACCAGGAAGAGATAGAAACTTAAGTGAATCGCTTTCTGCTTCTGCCTATAGTTCTGTTAAAAGATTGTGGGGTGCCTGGACCCCCCCTTCTAATTCTGGGGTGCCAGGCATTGAATTTAGCATGTTAAAATATAAGCCATGTTTTTTTAAAAAAAGCCAGGCTTGCTTCCTGATGAAGTAATTACCTGAAGAGACGCACCAGTAAAAGAGCTCAAAAGACAGAGTGATGGTCTGGCAAAGTTTCTCTGCCAGACACGGAGGGGTGGAGCTCTGCCCTGGGCTCTGGGTAGTTAGCAAAAGACAATGCAGAGTTGGGAGGGAGCAGTTTCAGAATTGCAGTGGGCTGATGCAAGCGAGAGAGAAAAGTTGTGTTTTTGCAAGCAGTTTATTAGCTGCAGGGAAGCAGAGTCAGAACACCATGGGGCCCGGCAATATTTGATCCAACATTGTAGCCATGAGAGAGAGGAAACCTGCTTTGAACCCCTCCACAGGTTGTATAATTTCACACCGCTTGGAGCCTGGGTTGACGTGTAATAGTTGCTTCTATGATAAAGTCAACCTGATGCTATATTACTCTAGTAGGGTTGCCATATGTCCTCTTTTTCCAGGACACGTCCTCTTTTTCACGGGTAGAGCCATCGTAGTGATTCGTAGTTAAAAGTAAAAGTGAGCAAATGTGTCCTCTTCTTTGCTCTTCACAATATGGCAACCCTAGACAGGATTGCCATTGGTATTGCTTGCTTTTAAGTCTGTACGCACACTTTGGCCTTCAAGCGATGCAACAATTGGAAGGTCCCGCTCATATAAAATCATCTTGTTAAGTTTCCATCATATGCAACAAGTGGTTCAGAATATGGATGATCCAAGTGATTCATAAAGAAAATAACTGCTTTTTGAACATAGCCGGATGGGAGAAGGGGTTGATTTCAACAGAGAGAAAAATAATAACATGCAGGAAATCAATAAGGAGGCCCTGGAAAAGAGTAGCCATTTGTGATGGGATGATGAGCTGCTTGTGCGTAAAATCCTAATCCCTCAGAGTTTGGCTAAGTCCCCAAACCTCTGTCTGTGATGGAGCTCCTTAAACATGACTCCATCAATCGCTCGTTGAATCGGACAGTGGGCGTTTACGGAACTTCTTCCAGCATAAAAGCTCCTTAACGGAAACGCGTCTTCTGGACTCTCGGCGTGACAGTTTCCGCCGAGGAGTGGGTGTCCCTACAGGAGGTCCTGAAATCTCCCCGCTGCTCCCGCTTGAAGTGTCTCTGAGCCCTCCCTCCGACTCACTTTCCCTTGGAACTCCACTTCTCCCCCTGCTGGTCCCCTCCTCCGCTGAATGGTCTCTCTCACCCTCCATGAGCCCTTTCACCTCCTTAGTCTCAGATGGCAGTTCCCTGACATCCACCTCCCCTCCAGGGCCCCCTTCACCCCCTTCCCTCCCCTCCTCTGCGGGAGGCGAGGGAGCAAAACCCCTGAAGGAACCTCCCTCATCTTCCGAAGTTTCGAACACTTCCCTCCACCTTTTGCTGTCTCCGGTTTCCAAGTACTCCTCCTCATCGGAGTCTGTTCCTCCTTCCAACTCCGATTCCCTGAATCCCTCCAGTTCCTCCTCATCGTCGGTGGTGCCAAAGTACTCCCTCCGAAACCTCGCTACTGGCTGAGGTTTCCTGGGGAACCTTTGGTGAAACGTTTCGATCAAGATCTCGTCACGGACCTCCTCTGCCTTCACCCAGGTGTTTTCCGACTCCGGTTCCCCTTCCCACGCGACCAAATACTCCACCTGATTACCCTTCCACCTGGAGTCGATGATTTCCGCCACATGGTTGCGGCTTTCCCTTTCTTCTATGGCTGGCCCCCGTGTGGATACCCCTTCACCTTCCCCCCTGTATGGTGACAGTAATGACCTGTGGAATACTGGGTGCAGTTTCATGTGGTTCGGTAACCGGAGTCTGAACGCCACTGGGTTGACCTGTTGGATGACCTCAAATGGTCCCAATCTTTTGGGTCTCAATTTCTTGCAACCCCCCTTGAACGGCAACCCTTGGGTTGATAGCCAGACCCGACTCCCCACCCTAATTGTTTCACCTTCCCTTCTGCTCTTGTCTGCCTGCCTCTTATATTCTTCCTTGGCCCTTTCTAAGTTGAGTTGGAGTTGACGATGGATCGCTTCCATTTCTTCTACAAAAAGTTCCGCAGCCGGAACACTCCATCTTTCCCCTCCTTCCCCTGGAAACGCCCTGGGGTGGCACCCATAATTAGCCAAAAAGGGGCTCATCCCGGTGGACACATTCTCAGCATTATTGTAAGCAAATTCCGCTAGTGCCAACTTTTCGACCCAATCGTTCTCTCTGTCATTGACATAACACCTCAGGTATTGTTGGAGAATACCGTTTGCTCTCTCCGCCTGCCCATTGGTCTCAGGGTGCCTGGCAGTCGAAAAGTTGACCTCTACGTGCAATAAGCTCATAAGTTTCCTCCAGAATCTGGACGTGAACTGTTTCCCTCTGTCGGAAACCACCCTCAAGGGGGCGCCATGCAGTCTGAAAATATGTTCTACAAACAATTTCGCTGTTTCTTCCGCCGTGACTGCATGTGAGCAAGCTACAAAGTGACCCATCTTAGTTAACAGGTCTACTACGACTAGTATGGCGGTTTTCCCCTGGGATTTGGGCAGATCAGTCATAAAATCTATCGACACCGCCTCCCACGGTCGTTCTGGTGTGGGTAACGGTTCTAATAACCCCGCTGGTGCCCGCCTTTCTCCTTTGGCTCTCTGGCATTGGTCACACCTTCTCACATACTCCCGTACATCCTCCCTCACCTTGGGCCACCAAAACTCCCTGGTCACCAACCACATGGTCTTGTGTTGCCCAAAATGCCCCGCTGTGGGATTGTCGTGCAGCTGTTTGAGTACTCTCCCCCTCAATTCCCCTTCGGGTATATATAGCGCCCCTCTGTAATACAATGCCCCGTTTCTTTCTTCAAAACCCCCGGGGTCTTCTCCCTCTCTCCTTAGACCTCTGAGCTTGTCCTGGGCGTACTCATCATTTACCGTTCCCTCTACCAGTTCTCTTTGCCCCACCCAGGCCGCACCACACACCCAGTGGTCCTCTGGGATAATATGTCTCTCTTCCGGCGCTCCCTCCCCCTCCAAATATTCAGGTTTGCGAGAGAGAGCGTCCGCTCTGATGTTTTCTGGACCTGGCACATAGCAAATTTCAAAATGGAATCTGGAGAACTCCTGGGCCCATCTCACTTGTCGTTGGTTGAGCACCCGTGCCGTTCTCCAATACTCCAAATTCTTGTGGTCCGTACACACTTGCACCTTATGTTGTGCGCCAATTAGTAAGTGTCTCCATCTCCGGAACGCTTCGTGAATGGCGAGTAGTTCTCGGTCATATACCGTGTAGTTCCTCTCGGATTTGTTCAGCTTACGCGAAAAGAAGGCACACGGTCTCCATTCCGACTTATTGCTCCCTGGCTGAAGCAGCACCGCCCCCACCGCCCGGTCTGAGGCATCAGTTTCCACTCTCATGGGTTTTTGTAAATCCACATGCAGGAGCTGTTCTTCCGAAGCGAATGCCCTTTTCAATTCCTCAAAAGCATGCTCCGCCTCCGCCGTCCAAACGAATTTCTTCTTGCTGCTTAGACAGTCCGTGATGGGAGCCGTTAAGTGGGCAAAGTTCTTGATGAATTTACGGTAAAAGTTCCCAAACCCTAAGAACCTTTGCACATCTTTTTTCGTTTTCGGTGTCTTCCATTCCAGCACCGCCTGGACCTTCCCTGGATCCATGGCTAATCCCTTGTCTGATACGCGGTACCCCAGGAATTCCACCTCCTTGGTGTGGAACTGACACTTCTCCAATTTCACCCACAACTGGTTTGCTTGCAGCTGGCTCAGCACTTCCCTGACATCCTTTACATGCTGCTCCTCATTCTCTGAATATATCAGCACGTCATCGAGGAAGGCCACGCAATTCTTGTAGAGCAAAGGTCCCAGTACGTGGTTCATGAGCGATTGAAAACAGGCGGAGCCTGATTGTAATCCGAATGGCATAACGAGATATTCAAACGCCCCCAAAGGGGTGAACATGGTGGTTTTCCATTCATCCCCCTTCTTTATTCGTATCAGGTTGTATGCTCCTCTCAGGTCCAGTTTCGTGAATATCTTTCCCTTTCTCACCCTGGTCAAAATGTCATCAATCCTGGGCATGGGGAAAGTCACTGGTTCTGACACGGCATTTAGGGCCCGGTAGTCCACGACCAATCTCGGTTTATCCGTGTTTTTTTTGTCCACAAAAAACACTGGGCTCCCCCCCACCGCTCTGGACTCTCTGATGAAGCCCCTCTTCAGGTTTTTATCAATAAACTCCCTTAACTCCTGCATTTCCCTGTCTGACATGGCGTACAGCTTGCCCACGGGGAGCTGGGCCCCAGGGACCAGATTAATTTGGCAGTCAAAGTCTCTGTGCGGTGGTAATTTATCTGCTTCCCTTTCACTGAAGACCTTGCTCAGGTCAGCGTATTGTTTGGGCACCTTCCCTTCGTCCGCCACTTCCGTCCCTGCTAGAGAGGCTTTTGCCCCTTCTGGCACCTTTCCCTCTCTGCAGTGTTCCAGACAATGTGCTGACCCAAAGGAGACCACTCTCTGATGCCAGCCCACTAGCGGGTCATGCAACGCTAGCCAGCTCATTCCCAAAATGACTGGAGCCCCTCCCAGGGTGGCTACATTGAACGCTATCCTCTCAGTGTGCCTGGCCACCCTCATAACCATTGGGACGGTTTGTAGGCTGACTTCTCCTCCCAGCAGCTCCCTCCCATCGATCGTGGTGACCTGCAGGGGGTTGCTTAAAGGGAGTGTCTGTATCTGGTGTTCAGCTGCAAACTCCTTGCTCATAAAATTACAGGAGCTGCCTGAGTCCAGCAGCGCCTTAGTCTTTAGTGGGTATCCGTTTGCCAGCTCTAGCAACACCTCTATTACTAGGGCTGGTCTTGGAGGTTCCGGAGTGGCCACTTTTACTGCTCCTTGGCCTGTCTGCAGTGCCCTGACAGAGGCAGACAGGCGTTGGCTTTTACTGGCTCCTGGACTTCCTCCTCCTTCCCCCCAACAGCTCCAGCCATCCCTTGCCATTCCTTTCTTTGCGGGCAGACTCTGGCAAAGTGACCTGGCTGCTGGCAGAGATAACATTTCTTGGCGCTCTTTCCCTCCTTCTTCCTCCCTTCACTGGGATTTGAAACTGCGCGCGCGCGCGCTGTTCCAACTTCCATCGGCTCTCCTGGCGGGAAACTTGGTTCTGGAATCTCTGGAATGCGGAAATCCCTCCAACGCTCTCCTTTCCCCTCCCGCTTCTCCAAGGCTCTTGCCTCCTGGCGTGCTCCAATGGTCAGCGCTGATTTGGTCAGCTGATCCATAGACTCCGCCCTGGGCGCCCGGGAAAGTTCATCTTTCACCGCCGAAGAAAGCCCCTCTTCAAAGAGCATTTGAATGGGTTCCGCCGAAAGGTCCCACCCCAATCTATGTATCAACATTGTAAACTCAGTCCAGTACTCACGAACCGATCGGCTCCCCTGTTTGCACGCCATCAATTGTCTGCGCACCAGCCCCTGTTCAATCTCGCTGGAAAACATCAAATCCATGGCGCGAAAAAACTTCCTTGCGTCCTTCAGCATGTCACTATTCCCTGCCATCAGGGGTCTGACCCAATCTCTCGCCCCTCCTTCGAGATGGCCAATCACAAACGCCACTCTCGATGCCTCGTCGGGAAAGTCATTAAACTGCAGTTCAAGAGCATACTGCATCTCTGTCCTAAAGGCTTGGTAGTTCCTGGGGTCCCCCCCAAACTTCTGCACCATTCCTGGCATCTTTCTTGCTAGTGTAGCGCCTTTTGCCTTTTCTGCATCCTGCGCCCTCCTTTCTTCTAGCCTCGCCGTTTGCATTGCTAGCTGGAGTTCCAACACTCTGTACCTTTCTTCCAGGCTTGGACCCTCTCCAGCTCCTGCTGCTCCTCCGGCTCCGGCTGGGTTACTCATGATGCCTCTCTGCACAAGCTGCTTTCAGGGACTGTCCGATTGCTGTGATGGGATGATGAGCTGCTTGTGCGTAAAATCCTAATCCCTCAGAGTTTGGCTAAGTCCCCAAACCTCTGTCTGTGATGGAGCTCCTTAAACATGACTCCATCAATCGCTCGTTGAATCGGACAGTGGGCGTTTACGGAACTTCTTCCAGCATAAAAGCTCCTTAACGGAAACGCGTCTTCTGGACTCTCGGCGTGACAGTTTCCGCCGAGGAGTGGGTGTCCCTACAGGAGGTCCTGAAATCTCCCCGCTGCTCCCGCTTGAAGTGTCTCTGAGCCCTCCCTCCGACTCACTTTCCCTTGGAACTCCACTTCTCCCCCTGCTGGTCCCCTCCTCCGCTGAATGGTCTCTCTCACCCTCCATGAGCCCTTTCACCTCCTTAGTCTCAGATGGCAGTTCCCTGACACCATTCTTTTCCAGTGCAATTAAGTCTGATCCAGGGAGTCTTTTAACCCTCCGGAGTAGATTTTCAGGGGACACTGACTGCAGGAGGAAATTAGAAATGGCTAAAAATTCATCCATGTACTCTATAAGTAGAATTTAAAACAATGGTCATACCCGATCTTATCTAAATGGATGTGGTTGCAGAAAGATGGATTGATGCCAATGTGGTTTTAAAAATTTTCAAGCATACAGACATTGTGTAAATATCAAGAAGATAAGCTTCCAGATGAAGGAGAACATTGGCATATTTCATTTATGAATTCACACTTCTGAATTTCGGCATGAGTACCAAAATTGTCAGGAAGTATTTAGAGGTGTTCTAACAGCCATTTCCAAAACAGAATCTTTCCCCGTAAAATTCATTGGGAAGAAGCAATAACAGGAATGCAACTTGAAACTGTTGCAGGAAAACACCCCCCCCCCAATCATTCAGTTTGTACAAACACGACACACACACACATACGACATACGCGGCGCTTCTGTTATAAATTCATAGAAAATCAGCCGTACATCAGAACTGTACTGTTCCACTTTTATTTTACACCATGAAGGAAGGACTATCAAAGGGCGGAGACTTGACACAAGGCAGCCATAATCCCCAAGCATACCAACACATTTGCAGCAAGCCCTACCCAGTTGGCATGCCAACCTTGATGGTCCTAGACAGAAGTTCATTCCACTCACAAAGGACCTGCATATGGAAGTGGATTCAGTATGGACTGAAACAAAGGACAGTGACCAGCCCTTCCCTCTGGGGGCAGGAAACAGTGAACTCCTCTTTGTCCTCAAGAATGTAATCATGGGGAGGGGGAAAGGAGGAACCGGACAGGTGACAAGACACTCAGGTTACCACCACAACTCCTCCCTCAACCCCTCCTCTTTGTGATGCGTCAATGATGTAGTCATGATGTAGTTGTGTGTAGCATGGGGGATTAGTAGCTAATAAAAGTTGGGGTCTTCTTTTGTTCAGGGCTTCCATCTTGTTCCACCTTGTGGTAGGTGGGAGTCCTGTCGCGACAGTCTTCAATAAAGACCAAGCCTACTGGCTGCTGTTTTGCTCTGGTATTCCTGGCTGGTGTCCTTGTTTTTTTGTCCAAGGGAGCCCTCAGATTTTTCCGTTTACAAAACTACTGAATTACAATACATCAGGAGAGTCAATGTTGTGACTTGCAGATTGAACAAATAATGCTTAGCACATTATATGTGTCAACAATGATATAATACCAACAGAGAAGTTGTCTAACTTCTCCCATCATGCATGACCATTGGTGACATGGGGCGCATGGGAGCTGTGTTACTTCCATGCTAGGTTCCTGATCTGAATTGCTCCCCCAAAACTGCCATTTACCCTTTAAAAGCTATTTGCTCAACTAGCCATTGTGTGAAGGGTCAGCTTGTCTAGTCTGGCCCTACTGTTGGGCAAAATGAGGGGGGTGAAGTGCTGGAAAACAGAGCTATATGTGCTTCACAGCCTGCTATGTGCCATCTATGTAAGCCCGCTGTCCTCAGACATGGCAAAGGTTACTTTCCCACCACCAGTTTTGAAGTGAGATGCAATCAGCCCTCTCTTGATTTCTCTTATCTAAATAAGATACCTTTATACCTTTATAGGTATAAAATTATGGGATAAGATAAAGAAGATGAGCTTGGGCACACAGCTGTCTCCAGTGGTAGCCAGTGACATGGTGTGACTTTCTCTTGCTTCATCTTCTTCTATTTTTGTGGCCAGGGCTTTCCAGCCCACAGCAAATATGACTTAAGGTTTCAGCAACTTTCCAATGAAACTCAACAGTTCTGGATAGATATCCAGTAGTGAAATCTGTACAGGAGTGTTAGCTCAGCTTTGGACTTGCAGTTTGACCTCCTGAGTCCTCTCTGCCTTGGCTTCAGTGCCTTTGTGAATTGCTCAGCCATAGAGAACTTTAGGTACCTGATGCAATACCATGTCCTTTCACAAATGCTTTTCACACTTTAGATGACTTTCCTGGAGGAAAACTCAAAATACAATATTTTAACATACATTAGAGATTAAATATAGGGATCTTAAAAAAAACCCCAACACCTGTTTTGGAGACTCTTAGAATTTCATCAGTCAATAAGCATTTTAGCCGTGCTTCCTGCAAAAGGTGTGCTACAGTTGCCCTTTTCTGCTTTGCAGCCAATCAAATAGGCAAAGGTAGCAAGAAATGAAGAACTATCCAAAGCACACAAATAACTTTCCTCATGAACAGCATTGCAGATTTATAGGACAATGTGGTCTAAGAACACCAATAGTAAATCGCAAGCAGACACTGGAAATAACTCCATTCTAAGAAATATTTTTTTGCAACCAATCATTCTCCTATATCTGATAGCAACAATGTCCAATTAAGACTCTCTTTTGTGATATAGTAAGCTTTCCCTCTCTCTCTCTCTAAAAAAAATATTTCTTGTCATCTGGCACTAGAAAGGGGTGTTTCAAAACCCCATGAAAAGAAAGATATTGAAAAAAATCCAGCTGAGTTTTTACAGACATAAACTTTGGACAATGTTCAAACAGCCCACAGAATGTCTTGCTTATGTGATCCTTTAATGTTTTTGACCCTTGTCTACTGTGAACCTTTATCTTCTCTGCCTCTTGGCTGCCGAGAGTTTTATCAAGCAATAAATCCAGAAAGCCTATACTTAGTTTCCACCAGTTTCGGAATGCAAGCCAGGTGAAGGTGGTAAAAAAGCGTATGAGCAACAAGCTGAGGCAGGCGGGCAGGGGAAACCCTAAAATAGCACAGGTTTTGTAGTTCTGCCAGCGGGTCAGGGAGGAGATGGGACCGAATGGTGTGCCAGTTTCACACTGTGAAGAAGAGGTGGGCCAGGAAGAAGAGAGAAAAGGTAGGTCTCGGGGGCAGGGTGGGAGAGCCAGCAAAGCACAAATCTCACCTGAATGCTGCAGGAGGGAAACAGAAGAAGGAATAGGTGTGTAAGTGGAAGCGAGGCAAGGAGCCCTTCAGTGCTTTATGATGCTGATGGCTAGTTGCCAACACTCTGGGGGGTTGCGGGTGGGGAGGCACTGTTGCTGTGTTTGCATAGACACATGCAGCATCTCAGTCATAAGTGTGAAGGCAATACATTAATTTTTGATAGGGAATTAACACCACGTTGCAACTTTTCTCTGCTATTTCCTCACGATGCAGCCTTCTTCTTTTTTTAACGTGCAAAAATAAATGAACATCATTTATTCTAACTGCAGATTATGGCTTTTCTGCAGCATCATTTATTCTAACTGCAGATTATGGTTGGGTGGGGCGGATCTGGATGCAGTCTTCTTTTGAATGTGGTCACACAAAGCCACTTTGAGTCAAACTTTCCCCACCCTTGTCTCCACACAATTGATCAGAGAAACCTTTTCATAGGCCAACCAGGAAATGTAATAAATAATAATAATAATCTAATGGGTTTTTTAAAAACAACAACACACAACAACCTGCTGGTTTGAGATCACAAGGATATATTATGCCAGCTCACGCTCCGTAAAGGCGGAAGAGTAGAGACTAAGGCTGATGCTTTAGGAAATGTGCCTTGCAATGGATCTCTCCATTTCTGTCTCCCCATTTCTCAGTTTTTCAATCATAAATTCAATTCTCCACATTAGTGCAAATATCTCCTAATATATACACTTTTATGCAATTTGGCCCAATAGGCAAGTTTTTCGCAATACATTTTCCCTCCTATAATGCAATTTTTGTATGTTAGCTTCATAAATATATGTGCTTTTCTGCACACTTTACCCTAGTATTTGCATTTTTGTATACACCACTTGGCTGACAAACAGTACTGCAAAAGTTGGAGAAGTGTGAATTTTGAAAAGTGGCTTTTTTCCAGTTCATGTATTGTTTGGGCGCATGAATTAGATGGGTTTCGCCTTGAAATGAACTGAGTATCTCCTCCACCCTTACCTGCCATCAGCAGTGATGTTGCACAATGTCACAAACTGTGCTTGCTTACAATTTACCCTCCAAGCTCCCAGACTTTTCTTGATCTTTCAGGCACAACTGCAGATGGAGATGATGGAGTACCTGGGACCAGCAAACATAGCTTACATTGTCTTGGGCCTGTATTGCCCCATGAAGCTGCTGAGCCTTTCTGTATTACTAAAGGAATCCACTTGTGCTGTGGCCCATTCATGTTTGCTGCTTACATCAGTAGCTGGCAAAACAGCTTAAGGAGTGGGAGATGTGAGACTATTCCAGTACCAGAGCCTTAATTCTTATCTTAAACCAACAGGTTTTTTTGATCATTGAATTTCCTTGGCTTTTGCAAAGAAAATGTATTAAATGTATTAAATGTATTAAAATATTATGGTCTGTTAACCATGAAAGTCATTGTTTTGTATCTACTAATTTTGAATATAATTTCACGTTTCCAATTATATGTCCACTTCCATTCACACTCTGAACTCTACACTGCACCGCAGCCTGTTGTGAGGAATCCATATAGCAGACTGAAATGCAATTAACAGTGTTACAGCATGAAGCCTAACAATAATGTTTATTTTAAGCAGCTAACCATATGCCATTTCATTTTTTTGAAGTAAAAAAAGGAAATGAAGATTTTAAATCCCTTTGTGTTCTGTAGCCTGACATAGACAAACTGGTCTAGTTCTGGGAGCCACTTCCCCAACCAGGGCCAAGAGTTGACAGAGGTACCTCTGCCCTCAGGATCACCTGCAGACTGCGTTTCACTCTCACTCTCTGCTAAAAATCAGGACACCCACCCCTCCAATTTATTTATAAACCACTTAACCAGAGAGCTTTCCAAGTTGTGTACAACTGCCCCCCCCTAAATCAGGTAAATCCATAAAAATACTTAACTAATTGACCAGTTGTGTCATAGATAACTCGGCTCTGCCCCTCCCTAACATAATGCCTGCAACCCCCATAAATCCTGGTTACGCCCATGGTCAGGCATGTGGGTGTGATGGAGGGGGCGTTCCTGCCATCCCCACCACTCAAAGAGAGTGACCACTGTATCCTTAGTTCACAAATATTACTGTTACACCACCTACTAGCCCTAGGAGGGAAGGGAATTCATCCGGTCTGACTTGTGACATTCTACTCTATGGGCCAACAAAGCCACCCAAGTCAGGCAAATGTGAGCTTCACCGTGATTTGGAGTGAGGAGCAGGTTCATATTCATACTAAATAATACACATTTCACAAAAGCAGGCTTAGTCTTTCATTTTGCTTCTTAATATTGTCAATTTACTGTAAGCAGATGGACTCTTCTTTGCAAAGGCCCCAATAAATCTTCCTGCTACCAGATGAAAAGGAAGGATTTATTCTACTCTCGTCTTCTAAATTTTACTCACCACTCAAAGTATGTTATTCTTGCAGCTGGCATTTCAAATGTCTTAGAAGAATTTATCACTCAAAAGGCTTATGCAAGGACTAAATTATACTAATGAATTGACAATGAATTTGAAGCCTTACATGAGGCCAAATATTTTCTGGCTTCACTTCTGTATCTCAGCAAACGGCTTAATTTTCTCCCTAGTTATCCATTACTGCTAAATTTGCTCGCTATTATGATAGGAAATTGCAGCAAACATTGGCTTACCCTGGGCCCTAGGCTGAGAAAAGGCAGGGTGGAAGCCTGCCACAGCCCTGGCAAGGTAGGAACCAATCCTGCTTCAACTTTCTACTTTTGCCAAGCTGAATGATCAATTTTACTTCTCAACAGCAACAGAGTTGTTCTTATGAGCAGCACAACAAACACATTATTAGAAGGTAACGTTTAAAGGTTTGCAGAAGAGTGTGCCATGCAGTCCCGGGCATGTCTGTTTAGAAATAAGGCCCATTCAGAAGCAAGCCCTATAGCCAGGTTAACTGGGTACCAAATTGCAGCCTAAATTACATCAATGAACTGCTTGCACATTAGAGGAGTGCAACAGAATGCCAAATACACCCAAGGTTTGTGTGCACCCATGTCAATTAAATCAAATTGCAAAAAAAAAAAAACATTACTGGAGATATTCAAGACAATAAATAAATGGATCAATGTCAGGTGCCCTTCCAGTTCCCTGTTCAGACACACAACCGCCAACCCCTCCCCCCACTTGGAATGAATTTTTGTGCATGAAAACACACACACAGTCCTGTATTTAATTTTCTTCTGGCAAATGTCATGACTAGAACATTTGCAACCATTCACAAGGTTTTGAAATAATTGTTCTTGAAACATGTTTTTAAGTTAACTAACTAATGCATAATACAGAACAAATGAACTCTGTTAGAGCTCTGTGGGTGTTTGCAGGAGAACCCAGCAGGGCTTGTCATGTTTCCTATATAGAAGTTTTGAAGTTTCCTCATTACATAATTGTTGTATTGTTGAAAGCTTCTGAAGAAGTTGCTGCATGCCATCATTTCTTGTAAGATGTTCCAGGTAGCATGTTTCCAACGATGGATCGAAGTCATCAATGATCCTTGGAGTCACTAGATGGAGAAAGCCTATGGGTCAGTGGTATAGCATGTCACTTCTTTGCAAAGCTTCCAGATTCAGTCCCTGGCATCTCCATCTGAAAAGGGTCAGGCAGCAGCTAATGGGAAAGCCGGAGACCCTGGAGAACTGCTGCCAGTCAAAATCGACTATGCTGGGCTCAGATTATGGTCTGGGTTGGTTTCTTATTTTCCACAGAAAGGACTGCTTTGGTGCCCCTGTTCTGAAATACAATCTTACACCCAGTGCTTTTTTCTTAAAAAATGTTTAGGGGTACTCTCATTTTCCTACTCATTTTGAAATACTGCCCCTCAATGAGGCCAAACTTAGATTCACAAAATGTTTAGGGTAAGGTTACCAGATTTTTTTTCATTGAATCCAGGGACACTTTTCAACTTCAATGGATTTTGTATGGGGACTGATTTGTAAATCTGGGGATTGTCCCCGGGAAACAGGAAAGTTTAGGGGTATGCGTCCCCCTGCGTCCCCCCAGAAAAAAGCACTGAGAATATTGAATGAATAGGGTTTCATAATTGGTTTTATGTGGTCAAGTAAAAAGAAGCTTAGACAAGACCAAAGTATTTTTAGTCAGCAATGGTGATCTGTCAATGAGAATACAATGCACTCCTGTGATCCAGGGGCTCCTGGAACCAGCTTTGCTCCTGAGTTTTCAGGATCAGCTGTGGTCAAGAGTGCCTTTGCCAGCTGTGACTGGTGTTCCAAGTGCCTGAAGGGGCTTCAACACCCATGCAGAGTTCATGGCTGCCAAGAAAGGCTGTTCCAACATGTCACCGGCCCAACACATGTAGCAGGCCACACTCTGGACTGTGTATTCTCAACTGGGCAGGAAGAGGGTGAACCAGAAGTGGGGAATATTGACATCAGTCCCTTGTCCTGGTCAGATTACTTCCTGTTGAGATTTAGGCTTCAGCACCTTTTCCCCTCTGTAGAGGCAGGGGTTATATTAAGATGGAGACTGATGGATGCAGTAGGCTTCCAGGCAGCTCTGGGGGATTTTCCGGCTGATATAACTGGCACTCCTGTCAAAGCCCTGACTGATCTCTGGAACAACTGAATAGCTCAGGCCATTGACACGATAGCTCCTGAGCACCCTCTCTGATTTTATGGAGCCTGTTTGGCTCCCTGGTATACTCCAGAGCTTAGGGTGAGCAAACAGGCTGGGAGACGGCTTGAACACAAGTAGAGGAAAGATCTGACTGAATGCAACCCAACACAGGCAAGGGCTCATCATTGAGCCTACCTAGTGGCAGTGGAGGCAGCAAAGAAGGCATACAATTCCTCATTGTGCCATCCAGCAGAGATTTTCTGGGTAGTACGGGGCTTGTTACAGGAGGTGGCAGAACCGACAGCAGCTCACTATGACTTGCTTCCAAAGCATTTTGATGATAAAATCACTGGCATCCATTGGCATCTCAAAGGGTTTCCAGAGTACAGCCTAGTCCTGTTGTGTTGGATGAGCTTCAGTTGGTAAAGTTTGAGGATGCAGACAAGGTGTGTGGATTGGTCAGGTCAACCTCATGCACTCTGGAGCACAGAAAAATGCATTTTATTGGGAGAAATTATTTGTCTAAACTGCATGCACAAACTTAGCGAGAACTGTTAAACCAGGAATGGGAGCCTCTGGCCCTCCAGTGGTTGCTGAACTACAGCTCCCATCATCCCTGATCCTTGGCTTTGCTGGCTGGGGCTGATGGGAATTGGATGCCCAGCATGGAGGCTCCTCAGCCCTGCTGTTAATAGTGGGTCTTTTAATGAGGGCTGAGAGTAGCTGTTTATTTAGGAGGGGGGGAGTCGGGGGTCATTTCCCAACATGCTGCTTACATTTCAAACATTAAATAAATGTAAAATTGTTTTAATCAGCTGAACAAATATTTAACATACACTCTCTTTTAAGAGCAGTGTTTGGAAAATCTTCTCTGCACCTCTAAGACATCAGGAATGTATGGAAACTAGTGACCTGAAAGGTAAAACAAACATTTCAAAAAAGGGGGAAAAGGCAACACAAACATACCTGGGGGAGGAGGGGACGGACTTGTCTGCCTCACACTAAACCTGACGTGAATGACATTGTTGATTTAGCCTGCTAGTGTTTAGCATTTTCTGTTTCGAGGGCAACGAGGGATTGATTTCATAATTAAAAAATTCTTCAGCCTTCAAGAACTCATCCTTGTTGTTGAGGCAAGCGATTTGTTTCTAATAAGCCGTCGTGGGTCTGTAATGCTCTGCATGGCTTCATGGTGGAGTAAATGTTTGTTGACTCTCCACGTTCCAAACACTGAAGGTCATTCATGGCAGAAGTAGCCGGGCTTTCTGTCCACGGCTGTTTGAAAGGATTTGCACAAATATCTGACAGGAAATTGAAACTTCTTTGAAAAGTCATGTACCTGAATAGTTCTTGTGTAAATACCATAAAAGTGTCATGGGGGGGGGAGCCCACACATTTTTATAGGGATAATCCTTAAACACACACACACAAACTTGGCCTTCCCCTCGCTTTCCCAATTCCCACAATATTTTAAAGCCTCTCTTTGGCCATTTTTTACAGAGAGTCTGTTTCAGCAGACAACTCAATTTTATTTAATGACAGAACAGTTTATGATCCCTTTGACATGGCAGTGGAGGCGCATTCACTAAGTGTTTTGTACTGGAAGAATGTCATTTAAATTGGTGGAAGACAAGGTTCTAATCAATAAATGCCTTCCTCACACCAGGAGGAATGAAGGAATTAGTCAAATCCTTTCCCCTGGGGACTTGTCAAAATGTGGGCTTGAGCATCTTTCAGAAGCATCATAAGATCTTTCTGTTTGGGTCTGCTTTTGCCAGCAGACATAAGCCAGTCAGCAGGAATGATTTTTTATTGTGTATTTATTACACACACACACAGAGAGAGAGAGAATTTTTCTCCATCCCGGCATTCCAAGAGGCATAACCACAATTCAAGGACACATTCCAGCCAAGCAAAAGCACTCAAGGAGGAGGCAGAGCATATCTGGTGAGGGTTGTGTCCCGAGGAGATGATGTGTGCAGTGCTCTCACATCCATGACTGGATTAGTAATGCAGGGTCCCAGTGATAAAGTTTCCTGCCTATATAGCAGCCTTCCCCAAACTGGTGCCCCCCAGATATTTTAGACCAGCTCCCATCATCCCTGACCATAAGCTATGGTGAACTGGGTTAATGGAAGTTGTAGTTCCACAAAATTTGGAAGGCACCAGTTTAGGAAAGACAGTATATTAAGTAAGTAAGTAAGTAAGTAAGTAAGTAAGTAAGTAAGTAAGTAAGTAAAACTGATTGTTTCCTACATTTAGAGGCATAAGCTTTTCAGATTTCATCTTAGCTCTGCTCTTCAGTAGGTTCAGTGCAAACCTTAAAATACTTTCATTGGTTGGTGACAGAAGTTTACAGTATTTATTGTTGCTGTTGTTTAAATCACCTAATATCAGCAATAAGACCCTGGGACTGGGTAAAGGAAATCTCATGATGAGATTCTTATGATAACCCAATAGGATAATCTTGATTTTTAAAAAAATATTATTCTGCTCCAGAAATTTCTCCTCTGGTGGTGTGAAGTCAGATTCAACAGGTACACACTGCCATCTAAAGGCCAACATTTGTGTTCTTGCTAGCAACGTGGACTCCAGGCTTTCGTCAGATTCACTGGACCTCCTCGTACTCTCAGAGCTGAAGATCCAGTTGGAGTCTGAAACTTAGCTAATCCTGTCTGCAAAAGAAGCAGGTGTCCTTCTCACTTTGCACAAATTGAGAGTGGGGGAGACTCCCACACAATCACGTTCATCTCAGTGACAGGTTTGCAGGAGACATCCTAGACAAAAATGAATTCATTGACTATCAAGTACTCAACTAGACAGGTATCTTTTGTTAAGCTACTTTAAAACAGGCCTGGCTTATCAATAGCTCAATTCCAGTGGAAGAAGAAGAAGAAGAAGAAGAAGAGGAGGAGGAGGAGGAGGAGGAGGAAGAGGAAGAAGAAGAAGAAGACTTGATATCCCGCCTTTCACTCCCCTTAAGGAGTCTCAAAGCGGCTCACAATCTCCTTTCCCTTCCTCTCCCACAACAAACACTCTGTGAGGTGAGTGAGGCTGAGAGACTTCAGAGAAGTGTGACTGGCCCAAGGTCACCCAGCAGCTGCATGTGGAGGAGCAGGGATGCGAACCTGGTTCACCAGATTAAGAGTCCACCGCTCTTAACCACTACACCATGCTGGCTCCCAGCCTCCAAAGTTTCTCCAAAGAATGCTAGAAACCAGGGCTGTGTCTAGAGCAAGCAAAATATGACCCATGTGGACTCAAGATATGAAAAACGTGCCACATACGTAGGATAACAGAATCAAACATCAAGGGTAGGAAAGAATTTGGAGGTCAACTAGGCCGACTTGATCCAGGAATCCATGGAGCACCCCTGGCCAAAGACCAAACAGCTTCTGCTTCAATACCTCCTGCGAAGAAGATGCCACAGAGGAAGTCTGCCCCACAGTTGAAGAACGCTGACTGCCAGACTGTTTCTCCTAATATTTATCTGAAATCTCAGATGGCTTTTAAAAAAGGATTGAACAAATTCATGGAGGATGAGGCTATCATTTGTTGCCAGCCATGACAGCTATACTCTGCCTCCATCGTCAGAGGCAGTAATGTTGATGGATACTAGCTGTTAGAAACCACAGGAAGGGAAAGTCTTCTTGTGCTCAGGTCTGACTTGCAGTTTTCCCACAGACATCTGGTTGGCCACTCTGAGAAAAGGATTTTGTACTAGATGGGCCATCTGGCCTGATCCAGCACTTTAGTAATATGGCGCCTCGAGCAAGGACAAAATTTGGCGACCCACCCTAAATATTTCTTATTTTTGCAATAATTCCTTTTGGTACAGATGCTTTTTAATGGATCTTTTCAATAGGCCTGCTGAAACTTCACATTATTACAAAAACAGAAGATGTGCAATTATGCACCCTCTCAGCTCAGTGCCCTGTGGAAGATAGGGGGACCGCCAGCACCACCCTAAATCTGGTGCTGGATCCACCATGTTTTTTAATCACCTTCCTGCAATTTCCACCCCTTGGTTCTCATCCTGCTATTTGAAGCATGAGAGAACAAGTTTACTCCAGTCTTAGAGTGTCCAAAGGGCTTCCCATAACATTATCACAGTATTCCCAACAACAGGCTTGTAAATTAGGTCACAACAGGGCAGATTCAACTTACCTGCCATGCGCTCTACATGGGGCTTCCTTTGAAGGTGACCTGGAAACTACAACTAATCCAGAATGCGGCAGCTAGATTGGTGACTGGGAGTGGCCACTGGGACCACATAACACCAGTCTGAAATACCTACATTGGCTCCCAGTATGTTTCCAAGCACAATTCAAAGTGTTGGTGCTGACCTTTAAAGCCCTAAGTGGCCTTGGCCCAGTATACCCGATGGAGTGTCTCCACCCCCATTGTTCGTGGACACTGAGGTCCAGCTCTGAGGGCCTTCTGGTGGTTCCCTCACTGCAAGAAGCAAGGTTGCAGGGAACCAGGCAGAGGGTCTTCTCAGTAGTGGCACCAAGCAGCAGCTCCAGGGAGCAGGGTGCTCAGGATTGCTCTGTTCAACAATACCATAAAATGTAACCACAAACATTTGAGGTAACTGCTTTAAAAAATGGTAAATCCCACTCTATTTCTCACATATGTCTTTTTTTCAACAAAGCACTATGTGGTTCATTCAAGGATATGTTAGGAAATCATAGAACAAGAATCAAAAGAGAGAAAACGCCTTTAGAAATAAAAGCATAAGTGATGGCTCATTGTCATTCTTTATTTTTAATCCATTCCTTTTCCTTGGTATGTGGTTTTTGGATGGGATGAAAATGAGGGAAGAGTTAAGGGAAAGCAGAAGTTATGCCTGGTTGCAAGAAACTAACCACTTCCACAATGTGCATTTCCTAAATCATCCACATCAGGTTGGCGACTTAATGAGCCAAAGCTTAACTACGTGTGAGCTGGAATTACTCAGGAGAGAGAGAAAGAGGAAGGATATTATTATTTGTATCCTGAATTGTTGTAACATTACATTTCCTCAAGTGTTTATGCAAAATAGGCCCAGATGATGTAGGCCAATATGAGGTTTTTATTATACCATTTCAAAATATAAACATAGTATATACATCACTAAATGGAAATGGTTACTAAAATGTCCTAAGGGCTTACCGTACATAGGCTTTTTTTTTTAGTATAAAATACATTGTTCCCATTGAGAATGCATGTACTTTGCCATTTTTAGAAGCAAAATATATGGAAATAGTGTGTGTTCTTATGCCTGCCATCGCTACTGTTTATTTTCTGGGGAAAGCTACAGTTTAAAAGTGTGTGGGGCACATTAAATTGATTTTTATAGCCCCAAACAGAAAGTGAGCAATTACATTTCACAGAAATCTGAGAATTCATAATCACAGTATTGGAAAGGTCTTGAATTCCCATGTGGGCAAATGGTCTTATTTTGCATTGCAGCTGGAGCAGAATCTAGTACAAATGGTACAGCAGCTCTCTCTAGGAATAAATTGCAGCAAGACCAAAAGAAAGAAAAAACACCCTTAGAATTATAAGGCTTTATGGGGCACCAAAAGAGTTACTAAAAGAGTCTCATTCATGTCCCAAGCTCTGCAGAAAAAACACCAAAAAAAAACAAACATTAGCCACTATACATGGAAGCGAAAGCTTGTTGAAATGTTTACATCAGTATAGAAAAAGGAGAGGCACGAATGACACTACGCAGTCCTAACTCCCAGTCTGAGGGAGCAATTTTTTCTGTCCCTTTGATTCCACTGATTTTGGAATAGACACAGAGCTGTGGTGGTTGGGTCCCAGATGCAGATTGCCTCCTCTTTCTTAATCAGATTGATGATTTGATGAGCAGAGAGGAAGAAATAACTCCCCGTCCCTCTGAGAAGGGAGGTGTGTGTTTGTGTGTGTGTAGATTGGGATGTGTTCACCAACAGTGACACACCCCTGTTTTGCTAATGTGTGAACATGTGTCCTCCTGGGAATGTGTCTAATCAAAAGTAGCTTGAGATTCTTTTAAGTGAATGTGAAATGACATTGTGCAGGATGTAGTTGCTTAGGTCTCCGTAAATCTCCACGCAATCACATCGCTCGGCAAGTGGGTGGGTCATGTGGTACAGCACTTTCCCCACAAGCATTTAATCCAAAGTGCTCACATCCAGTCTCCCAAGAATCCTTGAGTGCTTCCATCGGAAAACTAATTTGTATGATTAAGCCTGTGCTACTTGCCACCCACTTTCGTGCTCGCTCACAACAACATGCGCTCATAAGAGATCTCCAGTTTTGTCTCTTCCCTTTGGATTGTCTCAGTGGTGAAAAGGCTGATGAAATCCTGACTGTCTTCTTTCAGTGTCTTCTTCCCATCAGATGCCGACTGTGCAGGAAGCCACAAGAAGCTCCTTCTAAATCACTTTTTAATTTATTCACACAGTAGACATGTAGAATTTGTGGAAAATATGCAATAGCAAGACCAGAAACATTCTGCTTCAGCACCAGCTTCTCAGGTGATGCAGCAGTGGTGGACTTAGGGCAGGCATCCAGATGTTTGGGACTACAATTCCCATCATCCCTAGCTAACAGGACCAGTAGTCAGGGATGATGGGAATTGTAGTCCCAAACATCTGGAGGGCTGGAGTTTGCCTATGCCTGACTTAGGGCTTTAAATTTTTAGTGGCAAAATTCAACAAATACCCACACATTGATGCAGCCCCCCCCTGCAGCCCCCTCTCACCTCAGCACCCAGTGGGGGTGAACCAGTAGCAGTCCCTAAAGTTGCTTCTGGGTATAGTCTAATGTAAAGAAATGGTAAAGACTGTATGCAATGGTTTAGTCATGCTACATATGGCCTTAATCTACTGTGGATGGAAATTGGGGTGGAACAGAGTGTCCAATCTTCCTTGCTATCCTTTGAAGCAATCCTTGCCTAGATTGGACATTCATTTCAGCCCCACTGCCCTCCATGAGTCAGAGGAACAGCTTCTGAAATGTAGGGTGTTGTGTGGGCTTCCCACAAGGTTTAGCATCGGCGGGGGGCATTCCTTGTAGGGAAGTCCTTCATGAATGAGCATCAACCTAGACCTCACAGGATGAAATCTTCTGTTTCAGGGTCAGGGGGTTCAGGCAGGAGGATAATTCAGGTAGGCAAACCACATCCAGAGTCATCCATTCCCCGCCCAACTCCTACCTTCTCCCAGGAAGATGCAGCTGGTTAGGTAGGTCTCTCTGCCTCTTTGCCATTTTCTCCTTTTCACTTCCCACTGCCAGCCTCTCCTTCTTGCCTGACAGCCCTGGATGGTTCTGGGCCACTTGACCCACGTTGATCAAGAGCTATCTCAATCTGACTCCAGTGATGTCTGGATCCCCCTGAAATAGCCCCAATTTGGTTTGGACACCATCTGAATTTGATGCGCAGCAATATTAAATATCCATTTGGATTTTATATTGAAGAGTCTGAATTCTCTTTAGCTTTCCTGATGAAAGTTTCTGCTCTAGCTTTTATTCCACCCTGCTAATCTACAAAAGCCCACCAATACCATTGCTTTAAAAGAAAAAAACACAACCACAAGCTCCTGCATTCATGTGTGAAATAAAAATCTTATAATGTACCTTGTTCCTTCTAGGAGGAATGTTGAAGGAGAGTTGCAAACATTTTATATTAGACATGTGTGCTTCCTTGAAAGATATAATATATACCCTCTAGGGAACAGAAGTATTCACTGAATACCAACTTTCCAATAATCAAAGGGCATTTCTGAGCAGCAACCTTTATAACCCAGCATTTCTGAATCTGATGCACAGTTATTGATTCACTTCTTTGTCTTTTGATTTGAGATTTCTTTTAAAAAGGTATAGTATTCAAGCATTTAAAAAATAAGTCTGTACAAATATAATTAACTCCCCAAATGGTTGGAAATGAACTTATTGTCATTGACCAAAATAAAATGGAAAGCAGGGCCGTAGTCAGATTATGGGACAAAAAAGGTGTGAAGCTTCTCTAATGAATAAATCCCTCCAGTTTAACCAAATCATGCCCCTGCCCTTAGCAGTAGCTAGGGAAGCCACAAGCAAAAGTGAGATGGTTTTGGCCTCTCTGGCTCTCCTGTAATTCAAGCACTGAAGTGAGGGTGGCTGGGTCGGAGCTAAACAATACAAATTGAGAGTGTTCGCAGATGATCTGGTATTAACTTTACAAGAGCCAGACACTAGTACAAAAAGAGTTTTGGAGATAATACAAGTTTTTGGTCGAGTAGCAGGTTTTAAGCTGAACAAACAAAAAACAAAGGTATTGGGGGGAAATCTAACAGTTGTGGAAAGAGAGAAGTTTCAGAGTGAAACCGGCTTAATGGTAGCAAATAAAGTGAAATATCTGGGGGTTAATTTAACACCTAAGAATGTGAACTTATTTAAAGATAATTATGAGAAATGTTGGACAGAAATTAAGAAAGATTTAGAAATATGGTCAAATCTGAGACTTTCCTTGTTAGGCCGAATTGCTGTTATTAAGATGAATGTTTTGCCAAGAATGCTGTTTTTGTTTCAAACATTGCAGATTGTGGACAAGATGGACTGTTTCAAGAAGTGGCAGAAAGATATATCTAGATTTGTCTGGCAGGGCAAAAAGCCCAGAATAAAATTTAAGATATTAACTGATGCAAAAGAAAGAGGGGGGTTTGCCCTGCCGGACTTAAAACTGTACTATGAAGCAGCAGCTTTTTGCTGGCTGAAAGACTGGCTACTTCTTGAGAACACAGACATTTTGGACTTGGAAGGGTTCAATAATAGGTTTGGTTGGCATGCATATATATGGTATGACAAGGTAAAAACTCACAAAGGTTTCAAAAACCATATTGTTAGGAAAGCATTATACAATGTTTGGATTCGGTATAAAGATCTGTTGGAAAATAAAACCCCTAGGTGGTTGTCACCAATGGAGGCTAAGGAAGTTAAAAAACTTAATATGGAATCTAAATGGCCAAAATATTGGGAAATTATAGAACAAGAAGGTGGAAATGTGAAATTACAGAGCTATGAGAAACTGAAGTCTAAAGTAAGAGATTGGCTTCGTTATTACCAGATAAATGAAGTATTTAAACAGGACAGGAAAATTGGCTTCCAGGTGGAAAAGTCAAAGTTAGAAACAGAATTGTTAGAACCCAATACTAAGAATCTGTCAAGAATGTACAACTTGCTGTTGAAATGGAATACACAGGATGAAACGGTTAAATCAGCTATGATTAAATGGGCACAGGACATTGGACATGACATTATGTTTGCTGACTGGGAACAGTTATGGACCACCGGAATGAAGTTTACGGCATGTAATGCCCTAAGAGAGAATATTATGAAAATGATTTATAGGTGGTACATGACCCCAGTCAAGCTTGCAAAAATCTACCATTTGCCCAATAATAAATGCTGGAAATGTAATGAAACTGAAGGTACTTTCTATCACCTTTGGTGGACATGCCCAAGGATTAAGGTCTTCTGGGAAATGATTTATAATGAAATTAAGAAGAGGCTTTTCTCCTGGGCATGGTAGGCCAATTGGTGTCAAAGAAAGATAGGACGTTTTTTATGTATGCTACAACAGCAGCAAGAGTTTTACTAGCAAAGTATTGGAAGACACAAGAACTACCCACGCTGGAAGAGTGGCAGACGAAGGTGATTGATTATATGGGACTGGCGGAGATGACGGGCAGAATCCGTGACCAAGGGAAAGAGATGGTGGAAGAAGATTGGAAGAAATTTAAATTTTATCTTAAAAATTGTTGCAAAATTAGTGAGTGTTAAAATGCCATGGGTAAAGTATAGCAGATTTGCAGCGATAAATGATTGGATAAGAGGAAAGAAAAGGGTTAAAGAAAGGGATTTATAAGTAATTTAGATCAGGGGTTGCTGAAAGAGTTTAAAACAGGGATGCAGAAAAGGGAGGCATGGGGAAGTCGTTGAAATTGGGTATAAGAAAAAAAGATTATGAAATTATACATGTTTATATGTTTGTTTGTTTGTGTATTGTTGTTTGTAATGTCTTATAATATATGTTGAAAAACTAATAAAAAATTTATTTAAAAAAAATGAAGTGAGGGTGGCTGACAGCTCAATGGTCCATTGTACGTTTCCCATATCAACGATTCCAGGTTCCAGCATCTCCTGTTTATTATTATGTTACTATTTACTACACTTGCAAATCACTCAACCACTGAAGTTCTCTGGATGGTTTACGACGGGGTGGGGAACCTCAGGAGCCAAATAACTTTGTAGGCATGACATTGGATGTGAACACACAGCACATACCAAGCCTAAGGTTTCCATGGTCATGGGTGAAGCTGCACTTATATTTCTTAGTGTCTATTGGGGTGGGGAACCTCAGGCCACAGGGGCAAAAACAGCCCTCCATGCCTCTCTATCTGGCCCTTGGGATTCTCCTGAGATTGCACCTGCTCCCCAGCCACCCACCCTCCTCTCTGGCCACAACCATCTCTGGCCCTGCTTCACATCCTCCTAGAGTGTTTCTGCTTGGCTGGAACATGTCTTTGAACTCTAATTGTACCTGTTGGTTGTCTGGAAAGGTGACAGAAAGGTTGTGCCTGTGTGTGTGGAAATCAGCCTACTGCACAAAAGTAAAATTTGCATTTTTTGCTCCACCCACTTTTGCCTCTGGCCCCTCCCACCACTGGCATGTGGTCCACAGAAGAGAGGAGGAAATGAGGCCTTCAGATTCTAGGGCCTGAGGTTCTCCATCCCTAACGTACAATGAGGAATCTAAGGCAGCTTCCTATATGCCCTTAGAACCCTTAGATTTGGTCGGCGCAATGCCTGCACATGGAGCACCATGTCCCAAAAGGTCCTACTTAGCAAAACCTGTGCCTTCCAAGATGAGCTGTCCTGAGCCCTGTGAAATCTTAATGACTCCTTTCTCAAGACAGAGCAGAGGAAAGGTGCACGAAAGAAAAAGTATTGTTCCCTTTCTTTAAAAAGCCTTGAAATATGTTCAAAAATATTTTATGAGGTCACACTAAAAAAAAGAATAATTGGAAGAAAAATTCTGCTTGTCTAAGCGAAGAGCACATTTGTAGCGGTAGGGTAAATGTTTTATCGATTGAGAAACTGGGAAACTCGAGTCATTACTCACCATGGGCTAAAGAATAATTGCTAATGCTCTGGCGGAAAGATTAAAAACAGTTTCTGGAAGTATTTCTTACAATGATCAATGGTGTATCATCCCAGGCCATTGGATCTTCAATAACATTTTTCCCTTTTGGGATGCAATCAATTTTTATAATATGATTCATTTGCCAGTGGGCATGCTTTCTTCAGACGATGAAAAGGCACTTATGTGCCTTATATTGTTGAGAAGTAATCATATATTGCCAGGGCCAAGGCAGAGATAGAAAAGATCCACCTGCATTCATCTCTATTTTTTTATAAGTGGGTTTGGGAAATAGTTGTGGGGATGGCTGCTGGATTTTTTATTGTTTCCCATTTCATTCCTTAGCCACTTACTCTGGTGTTCTCTCTAAATAAATGATAACCATGAGGTAAAGAGTTCAGCAGATCTTCAATTAGACCATCTTGCTGACCTCTGAGTATATAACATTTTCCGTCAGCTGCTGTGGTGGCACAACAAGGTCTGGATTCTAAAGCCTCTGGTTCTTCCCCATTTGCAGTCTATTGTGACAGAGATTAGATCTTGGTCTTTATTTTGCAGTAACATAAGGGAGGAGAAAAAATTGAGTTTGGAAAACTTCCCAAAGAGATTTCATGCACATAATTCAAATGAAAATTTAGCACATCACCGCAAACTAGTTAACTTGATAGATTCCCAGAGGCACTAATTGCATCCCAGAGTATCAAATTGCTCTTCTGTCACTGTGGGTGGGCAGGAGGAGAGTCAATAGTCCACTATGAATAGGGAATGGGGAGATATGCGTTGCCTGTGGAGCTCAGCAATGGAAAGAGCGCTTATACAACAATATCCAATGCAGTAAGATCAACTTCAGGAACTGGGCAAGGGAGACCATGCCAGATGCAAAGCCTTTAAAAAGTTCACTGAAGTGATGGAGATGCCATTCTTGAGGTTCTCCATCCAATGACAGCATCTCCTGAAGTTCCTGGTGCCCTCAACACCAATTGTCCACAGATGTCCAGCAGGTAGCAACAGCTCAGTGAATTCACAGCTCAATGCTTTCTTGTTGACATCTGAAGACTCTCCTTACTTCCTATTCATGCCATCAAAGCTTCCTAAAGCAGCAAGAAGGAACCTCTACTGAATAAATTCCTTGGGGGGCAGAGGGGCGAGTGTGAGTGTGTGCATAAAGTGCAGTGGGGATGTTGAAAGTGAGAGTTTGGAAGCCAGTATCAAGAGTGATAGTGCACATCACTGTCTTGTGCAACAGGGCTTCAATCCTCTCCCCTTCTCCCATGCACCCCCAAACTGGCTCAGGGTGTACAGAATAGCGCAACATGAAATTTGACACTAGACTCCTGTGCCTTGAACAGCCGTTCCTCCAACAGCAGAAATACTTGACTCCACATGGTAAGTGTGAGATTGTCTGGGACTGGACGAGGAGAAGCAACAATGGTTGCTGTTTGCATAATTCCATTCCCCCCGCCAGCAGCCATGTTGTGTTATGCAGGGACAACCCACCTATGAGGCAAGGTGAAGCAACTGCCTTAGGTGGCAGGATCCACAGTGGCCGCAGACCCCCAATGTCAATGTTTCTCCCTCTGTCCTCCATTCCTGATGTGCACCCTCCCTCACCCCTTCTTCCCTGGCAGGGTGTGAGGAGCCATTTTTGGGTCTGCCTCAGGTACTCAAATGTTCTGGGCCAACCCTGGTGTTATGCCATGCCCCAACCTTCCATGGCAGCCATTTTGTGACTAGGGCCTGCAGCACTTAGAAAATATTCCTACTGATCCATCATGATTTTGCAAACTCCTCCTCTCTGATACCTTATATCAGGATCTGTGGCTTCATACTGGAGCAAGTGCCTGCAGCCTAATTCTTCATAATCTAAAATCACTGGAGGCGGGGATTTGTTTATTAATTATTGAAATAACTGAAATAGCACTGAGGGTTTGTTTCATAACTGTTGTTTTTTAATGGCCTTGGATAATAGAATTGTTGGAAGGACCCCCAGAATCTTCAACTTCAACCCCTTGCAATGCAAGAACCTCAGCTTGATCATACATGACAGATGGCCATCCAACCTCTGCTTAAAAACCTCCAAGGAAGGAGACTAATGTAAAAACGCAGCACAGTTTAGAGCAAAAAGGAAGCTTGCAATTCTGCTGAAACTGATGAAAGCAAAATACCACCTTGCATTCAGTATCTTCTGTAAAGGGCTTATTCTGTCAGGCTTTCAAGGATGCATTAGGTGACAGCATCCAAAATAAATAGCTAGGTAGAGTATCGAACAGACCATGTGTGCATCACTTCATCAGAAAATCTTGATATACGCTGCATGATTCATTACTTGGGTCAAAGAAAGGTGTAAATTTAGAGGCTGTGTGTTGTTGAGCCTTTTTTTTTTATCTTGAAGCTTTAACAACATAACTCTGATTTAAGATCTGTCCTTGAAAATCTATGTGCCCTTTGCTATACCACTGAACCATCAAAGAGTCCTGACCTAATAAATGAACCGTGCACAGTTATGAAAATAACCAGGGCTTGTTAGATTTCTACTCTGAGCACAGTTAAAGCTACTGTAAGAAAAGGAAATCTGAGGATGCAAACATTTTGTGTGACAGGACATCCCTTTCCAAACCTTTCAACAGGGGAACCAACCAAAGCATATTTATCTGTCTTGAAGGCTGCACCTGTCCCTCTGTCCCTAACCGCAAATACTGTGTATGCACCAGTGCTCTGTGTTATGTTTTAATTCATTTACCATAGCAATCCTATATATGTCTACTCAGAACAAAACATTTACTTTAATGGGACTTATTCCCAAGTAAGTGAGCTTAGGACTGCAGCATAGATGTTTTTCTGCTTTGTGCTATTATGGAGTTCCCATGAACTATGTGCTTTCTCCTCTGCAGTTTGTAAAGCTGGGATCACCCACTCCAAAAATGTAGATGAATTTACAGCTGCTTGCATACGTACATATGTATGCCAATAATGCTTATGTGTGTTTGCTTTGCATAATACAGATGATATATGAAACAAATTGGACACTTCTTGTTGTTCTTTAGTCGTTTAGTCGTGTCCAACTCTTCGTGACCCCATGGACCAGAGCACGCCAGGCACTCCTGTCTTCCTCTGCCTCCCGCAGTTTGGTCAAACTCATGTCCGTAGCTTCGAGAACACTATCCAACCATCTCGTCCTCTGTCATCCCCTTCTCCTTGTGCCCTCCATCTTTCCCAACATCAGGGTCTTTTCCAGGGAGTCTTCTCTTCTCATGAGGTGGCCAAAGTATTGGAGCCTCAGCTTCACGATCTGTCCTTCCAGTGAGCACTCAGGGCTGATTTCCTTAAGAATGGATAGGTTTGATCTTCTTGCAGTCCATGGGACTCTCAAGAGTCTCCTCCAGCATAATAATAATAATAATAATAATAATAATAATAATAATAATATATTATTTATACCCCGCCCATCTGGCTGGTCAAAAACATCAATTCTTCTGCGATCAGCCTTCTTTATGGTCCAGCTCTCACTTCCATACATCACTACTGAGAAAACTATAGCTTTAATTATACAGACCTTTGTCGGCAAGGTAATGTCTCTTTTAAGATGCTGTATAGTAGGAGTGGACATTGGTTACTTTAAAAGGTGGTCTTAAAATGGGGTGCAATTCTAACTCCTCATCTGTGTCTCTGGAGAGATTTAGGATTAGGCAGAGCTCCACTAGGCTCTATTGGCCTCTGTCGGCAGAGACAACTTCACTATGGTAGAAGCTCCTGTCGTATCCTGGAAGGTGGAACTCCACCACCAAGACGGGGGCATGCCTAGAGCTGGAGGAGGAAAATACAGAGATAAAAACTCTCCTTACACCTTCTGCCCTGGTTGTTGCCAAGCCAGTTGGCAAGGCTTTGGATGCAGTGGTAGATTCATCACTGCACTGCTCCCTGAACAGAGTTTGGACTTCTCTTCCTGTCTATCAATGGGTGCTACCACTGCTATTTTTCTAGAAAAATAGGTGCCGGAACTTACAATGAACACCTCCCTCATTCTTTAAGAATGGCAGTGGCACCCACCTGAGAGGTGCCGGAACTGAGTTCCAGTGAGGTCCGGCTGAAAAAGAGCCCTGGGTGCATTTAGAACCTTCAGGATCAGTGACAGGACGCTATTGGATATCTTCTGTTGGGGAGCCCCAAGAGAAGAAGGCTGTTGCATCAGTGACCCACTTGTGGGATTCCAAGAAGTATATGATTTGCCACTGTGGGAAACAGGATGCCGGACAAGATTGTCCTTTGTCTCGTAGATGGCATTAACTTTCACACAATGCAGTCAGGAAGCAGGGAGCTCACAGTCAATGTGAAGATAGAGAAGGAGACATAGACAGCTTATCACTCTATTTTCCATGACAGATCACATAAAACGAGCTAGTGAATCAATATGTCAATAAACTAGGTACAAGCAATGGTACTGCATTGGGCCCTTATGCATAAAGCATTGCCAGGCTGGCGATCTGTGGGGCCGGCGGATGCTACATAGTGTTGCAGCATCGATCATTCACTGCGTAAGTCTTTGTTAAACAGTCAGTAGACTCCATAGTCTCCAGAGTCTGTTAAACATTAATGAGTGCTTTGTGTATGTTGGGAATTATAATATATGAATCCATGCTCCAATTTTGAAACTATTTATGCAAGAGCAATTCCACCATGGTGTAACATAAACATTACTTATGGCACTTATTACCAGGAAAAAATACCTTTTCTACCCAATGTAATGCCATTAATTTTTGTTTTTTATGTTGTTCAGAATTGTACTCTGTTGTTTGCTTTGTTGACAACAGCAGTTGAAGATTTAAAGTATCTGGTTTAATCTCTACACTGTCAATTGTGGCTTAAGATTTACAATAGCTATTCCCCCATCCCTAACTCTTGTTATATAGCATGTTTTTTTTATTTACCATTTTTCATTGATATGACACAATTTAGTAAAGGTAGTAATTTTTCTGAAAGCTTGCTTGTGAGTTCCCTATTTAACTTATACAGCACATGTGGCTTATCTTTAGATTCATTCTGCAAAGGGTATGGGGAATCACATACTGCACTTGCATAAATTCAGAGACAAGTTTCACATTAGATGCACAACCGAAGCCTAAAATCTTTGGTTTGTGATTCACCAGTCGCACAGCCAATCCCCCACCTAACTATGTGATCTGCACTGCAGATCACCACAATCACGGTTCTGTCATGGTCAATGCCCTTCTTTTGTCAGTGCCGCATCATTCATCTCTGGACAGACTTGTTCTTTTATGGAATGCTTGTCTTGCAGGAGTGTACACAACCTTAGTCATCAGTTTGTGCTAGACTCTCACAATGGAGCTTCCCTTAAAGTAGAATTTAATGGTGGACCCATCATACGAAGCTGCACCATCCACTGTCAAATACAAGGAGCTGTAGCTCATAAACACACAACAAGAAACTATCGAAAGCTTAGACAATTTAATCCCGTAGGCAATATCTCTTTTTGCTCTCCTTGAACAACCAAAACAAAGGGAGGACTGTCCACAAGGGTTGTGTAACCTTTCCTTTTAATAACGTTGCTTATCTGTTTATTTTGCCTTCCAGCTCCCTTACCAGTAAATATAAGAAGTTCCATTAGTTGATATAACAATATGGTAAGCATGGCATTTCAGCTTTTGTCCATTCTAAATCAATAGATCCACAAGGTAGAAGATGATATTGAACAGGCTGCCTTCTTGAAATCCAAAGAGTTTCAAGGAGTATAGAGGAGGTAGGATGTTCTTCTCTTCAATAATTCTAGAACTTGAGGTCCCCTCGCAGGTCTGATTGACTGGAAGTTCAAGCGAGCAAAAAGAAACTCTTCACACAATGCATCATTAACTTATGGAAGTTGCTAGCACAAACTATGGTGATAACCAGCTGCTGAGATGGCTTTAAAAGGGCTTAAAGCAGAGGTAAGGAACTTGTGCCCCTCTAGAGCTTGTTGGACTATCATATTGGATAGCTGAGGTTGATAGGAACTGACTTCTAATAGTCTGAAGGGCCACAAGTTTGTCACTGTTGTCTAAAGGATAGATCTACCAACGGATCTGAGTCATAATGGACATGACAGACAGTATAAGTATTGGTACCTGCATTTAGATGCCACAGGTCGTGTGTTAACCTCCTACTTGCAAGCTTCCACCTGGTTGGCTGCTTAAAGGAAATGACTGTATGTTGCCACATGTACCGTAGTCAAAACATAACACTGAAGTATGGTTTAGCATTATTACAACAAACCTAGCCTCTCCCTGGACTTGCATGCTCCCTCTTTCCTTTCATCCTCTGTTAGGGATGCAAGAAACAGATGATGTCCACTTCCATTTTAGATCAACCACAGTGTAGCATGCTGTCCAAATCCTCAATCACAGTAGAGGCAGATTTAGGGCAGTGTGACTGGTTCCACTACACTGGGTGTCAAGCCTGGGGGGACGCTGCAACTATGACATAGTGAATTGAGAGGTGGGAGCGCCAAATTTTGGCCTTGCACAGGGCACCACTGAAATTTGAAAGACTGAAGTCCACTCCTGATCACAGTTTATATTAAAGTTTAGTTAGTAAAAAGAACCCAGCTTCATAAACTATGGATTGAAGTTTGCTTACTTTGACCAATCTTAGTTACGATCTGGCAAGATGTAGTGAATCAAAAACAGAACATGAAAGCTTCTAAATTTCTTTCAGCAATGCTAAAGGGGTAGCACAAGTTCAGTGCTGATGCATCTTATTCTTGTAATACTAAGCTGTGGTTTAACATCAGTTTTTAGAATATTGGCCTAGATGCATTGTTGCTGCGATACAGCAGGTTGGTAACACTTTTGTGTTAGCTTTTTAAGAAGGCTATGAACAACATAAAGGCCAGAATGCACACTGCTTTTTAAGGAAATATTAGCCAGTGTCATACTATTTAGGAATCATTCATTTGAGAGGGAATTTTAATACCAGGCTGATATTAGTCGTTCTTTATGCAACTTATTCCTGCTAGTGCTGTTGATGTTATAAAATGGTTACGATGGATTACTTCCAGGCCTGCGTAAACTAGATCTGAGTTGCCTGTTGACATTTAAAGTGTGACTTGGAATGCTCAACCATAGCATCTGACATGAATTCAAGAATGTATCCAACACCAAAAGCAGGAGACGCTATCCTGTAGCTAGTAATTTACTCATATTCAAAATTCTGAGGGTTGTTGTTGTTGTTGTAGTACGGTTTTTCAATACCCCCAAAAAACATCTTGTAGGATTTCCACTTTAAATTCAAGGACAATATAAGCCACCCTGTAAGGCATGGGTGGAGAACACTTGGCTTGTAGGCCAGATTTGGCCATCAACCTTATCTCATCTAGCCTGCTGCACCTACAAGCAGCTGAGGTTTCTCTTAGCCTGCCTACTTTTGTTTCAGAGAGGAACTAGCTCGTTTGTTGTTTTTTGGCAGCAGTGGTAGCTGCACATCACTGGGACTAGTTGGGGAAAGGAGGCAAGACCACAGTTGTCATCACCAGCACCACTGCTGCTGCTGTTGTAGCCAGTTGCCTGATCTTCTGCCCATGGTGGCTCTCAGGAACCAGGGGGTTGTACTGATCAGCAATGCAGGCTGCACTCACAAACTCACCAGCCCCACCCCAATGCACACAATTCAGCACAAGCAAAGCATAAGCATTGGTGTTTGCTGTTGTCAGCTTTTGTGAAGACCCAGCACAAAACTTTACCTCTTTCTTTCAATTTCTGGTGAAGCGAAGAGGCTCTTGAATAGGATAACTATTTTAAATCTCTACTCTTTCTACGAATGGTCATGTGCTCCAGAACTGAATTATGTCACAATGAAGACTTAGCAGCTCCTCAAAACCTGTGCTTTTGGGACTGATGTCTCTGCATGATAATAAACTAAAGCTGACTTGCTGATACTGTAATATCAGTCCCAGAATTATCATCCTCGGGAGACGATAGATACTCTACCTGCATTCATCCATCTCTCCTTTGTGGGGAGAAAACAAGCTTGAGTCATGTAATGAATGAAAAAGTGATTGAGAGACTAATTTTCAGACATGAGCACCAATAGATAATGTGCAGTCCCCGTGTTCAAGTGCTCAGAGAGGCTTTAGGCATATAAATGCCCTTTTTAAAGTGATACTTTGTTCACTGAAAGACGTAGATCTGCTGTACTGGAAGAAATATAAGACTAGGAGCTAGTAGGCCAAGATTCTCTCTTCAGCTATCATCTAGACTTCTGTGTGCATAACTGATATCACCCAAAATATATTAAGTAAAATATTTAAGGAATGGAAGAGGTATGGCATACTGATAGGTCCACTGCTTTTCTTGGTCAATGGACCTATATTCTTAGCACTGATGCCGAGAAAGATTTACGTCTTTACAGACAGCCTGTTTACACAATCAAGAGTCCAAGACGGTTAACTTCAGCTTGTTATTTCTTCATGAGTAGCCTGTCAGGTAGATCTACTGGTAGATCACGGGGTGTTCCTGGTAGATCCTGATAGATCTCTGGCCCCTCTGTGATCTCCTTCCAACCAACTGTGGCATTTATAAAAGAAGCTCAGCAACTCTGACTTGTGGATCGAGGGCCCGACCCCCGCTATGTGAAATAAACACACAAGGACACGTGATATAAGGTTAATGGGCAAGAAAAGGCCACAACTTTATTGATTACAGCAGTGAAAAGGTATTGGCTTAGGCATTGGATGACTATAGGAGGTGGGTTTATTCAACAGTAGGTGGAGCCTGTTGATGCTACTCCAACTATAGGCTCACCCCTGATGTCACCGAGGGTCGTGCCATGGCCTCCCGCCAAGCAGGCATCGGACGGAATACACGACCGCCAGATTCCTTTAACGGAATAACCCACGGTAGATAGCATAGGCGATGGCCACACCTAGCCCTTGACACACATGAATCCAATGCCTAACCTACCCACCAATACCACAAAAGTTGTGACGATTGCTACGAGGTAGGCGAAAAAACCAAAAAGCCTAATGCCAAATGGGAAAATTCCTACCAGGCCCCCCAGACAACCGGGGCGACCAACCTAAGGTCCATAGCAAGGCCAAAAAACCTAGACCCTGAGCTAAATGGGAGTGGAGGGTGGGTGACTCACTGCGGGACGACGACGACTGAGGAGGAGGCGGAGCTGGAGCCACAGCATTAAGCTGCTAAACACGCCCCCTGGAGACACCTGGTTGGCTGCCTCCGGTGGGCGTGGGCACCAGCCAGGTGAGGAGGGGCAGGGGCTAAGGCCCCCGGCCAGGGGCGGAGCTCGGGCTCCCGCCCACAACCACTCCCCTCTCTTCCAGGGAGGAGAGTCTTTCCTAAAGAAAAGCTCAACAACTTTGCCCCATCCAACGACAATGGGCAGATCACTGCCAGTTTTCTTATCTTGTGAGTAGATCACAGTCTATTGGGAGTTGGACGTCCCTGGTATAGAGGCTTCTGATGCATCTACCTTGGGATGGATCAAGACATGCAAGTCATTTAGGGCTTTAAAAACTATTGTGAACACCTTAAACCAGGCTCATGAGGGGTGCAGCTGCTTCAGACAACCAGCGCAGCTGGTTCAAAACAGGTATTACATATGTCTTCTTGCAGCTGCCCCCAGCAAGAACTTGGCTGCTGCATTCTTCACCATCCACAACTTCCAAACCATTTTCAAATGTAGAATGCATTGCAATAGTGTAGTTTTAGACTATATTTATTTCTTTGCTTAGAAAAAGTGCAGATCCCTTTATCCTGCCAAGAATTTTGCTGACTCTTTCTGTGCACTTGAACTGATGATTCACCCCTTAAACACAGGAAGGATTTTGACTTTGAAAGGAGTTCAAGGGCAACAGTTCCACAATCCATTAACCTGTTTTTAGGCTATGCTATCTTCCATTGGGGACACAACTCTAATATTCCACTAGAAAATTACAGCTGAAGAACAAGTTTAAAAAGCTTTAAATAAGCCAACAATGGCTTTATATGCCATAATTTAAACCCTGTAGTAGCTGCTTTTTGAAAGGCAGAAGATGAGGTCTTGCACTCTTCATGAAGCTAACCTTGAATCCCATTTAGAGGTTTTAGCTACTGTAGAAAGAGATGACCCACTTACCGGTGGAGGTAGGTTTCTGGAAGTATCTTAGGACTAATCTACTATGAGAGGATGTGATGCATCACTCCTGGGACCCAGCACCTTAAGAATGTAAATGAAAGCTTCTCCTGTATAAAAACATAAATACTTTGTCAAGGATAAGAGTGACAACAATGTCATCTCCCTAGAATGATAGTTTTTTACATGTGTTATTAAATGTGAAGGAGCTTGGAAAAAATGTGACCCCAGCCTGCATTTTGGATTCTGAAGTAGTATAGTCCTACAAGCACTGTGCCACATACATTTTCTAAGAGATGGGTTTGTAAATGCATTGTTCCAGTGTCTGTGCAGACTTCCTATGGACTTCAGGGCATAAGCCAAGGTTCTGAAGTTGATTTACAAGTCCTTGCATGCCTTGGGACCTACAGACCTGAAAGACGGGCTGCCGTTATATAGGCTTCCACAGTTCTGTTTACCACATTCACCTTGGGGTGAATAATAATAATACTATCCAGAGCATTTTAGAGCGGGTGGGGTGTTTTAATGTGTTTTCCCCCCTGGTTTTAATGGCTATGTGTTTGAGCTAAAAATTATCAGAAGAGAAATTTCTGAGAACATTACCATTTAGGTCTCCACACACCCAATTGATTCAAGATAAACACATATACACAGCTCCAACTCAGGCATTCTAATCTTGGTTAAACAAAGCATATGAGAAGGAAGCGTGCCCTTGCTGTGGCAACCGCATGTACAAAGCCTTGGAGGGCAGGATCCTTCTCATGGCCAGGCATCCATGCAATCTAGAACCCTGAACAATTTGTGTTCCAGATCACCAGGAGGCCTGTATCCACCAAGGTTCCCTTCCTACAGCAGGGGACAGGCTAAAAGAGATTAATAGAAGCTCCATTTCACCGTTACTTAAAAGAAGGTTAATAGCAAGCAAATTCTCCATGGTTGGTGGTGGTAATAGAAAGACTGCTAGCACAATGGAGAGACGGCAGGAAGCAAAACTCCCCCTCTGCCCAGTCTCACAAGTGTGTGAAGTTCACCTCTCAGGCTTGCTGTTCATTAACACCGGGGGTGGGGGAGGGAGTAAAAGCTCCGCTTGAAAGACTGTTGATAAAGACCCAGGGGGAAAAATCCATTGAAAGTCATGCTGCTTAGAGGGCCACAACTCCCGACTGCTTGAAGCACTGGAGCAAGCCAAAGTGAGCTGAAAGTACAATGTAGCTTTCAGAATGCAATCGATGCATCATAATCTCATTCTGAATAGGATTTGTGTGTACATCTCTCTCGTTTGTATTGAAGCCAAGAACAGAGTGTCAAAGAGACTTAGAGAAGAGCCATGGGGGAAAGGGAGCGAGTTGAGTGAGCATCAAAAGAAGACTTTTAAGTGATTTCTTTTCCTTGAGCATCAAGGAAATCAAAGAGGAGAGGGGGGAAATGTGGACTGAGCATGAATAAAACACTTTTAAGTGCTTTATTTCTAGTGCATCAGAGTAACTAAAAGAAAGGATTGTGAAGTATAAATTGAGGATCTCCGTCAAAGCCCCTTTCCTTGTAAGATTCCTTTAAAAAAATCCTCCCCCAGAAATGTGACTTGGGGCAGGGAGGGATGCAGAGATGTAGAAAAGATAAAGCAGCTGTTTTCACCATCATCATATATACTAATAGTAATCTTGATTCTCTGACTGCCAGTCCTTAGGTACCCAAAGCAGCACCATCCATAGACAAAATGGAGGTAGCAGCAGATTCAGGGGGACCTCAGGATTTGTGGCAGTACAAGGGAAAGCCCTCAGGGTTCATTGGCCATGGAATAATAATGGATTGTTGGGGTGAGGGGCAGAGAGAAGGAAAACCAGGGGCAGGGGCAAAGGAATGCAGCAGTTTGAACCCTCAACAGCAGCATCCCTACAAGGCAACGTTTTGATGTAGGCCCCATGTTTCCTGAATGGCAAAATGGCAACAGCCAAGCACAAGAGGGAGCTATCAGCATACTCAGAGGGACCCCAAAGTTGGGAGACGTACAAAACATCTTGAGGGAAGAGCTCTTGGGAGGGAGCAAATCCCAAAAAGATTGTGTATGCTTAGCAGGCATAGAGTGCTGACTGACAAGACATGGAAGCATCATGGAATGGAGTGGCTGGAACCCTGAATGACTCCATTCCACACATCATCATTTTATTGCAAGTTCTACATGTCTTTTCATCATCAAAGACTTGCTTCGCATACCCTCCAAGTGTCCTGATTTTCCAGGGGCAGTCCCAGAATTTTGAAAGCCATCCAGGCTTCTGATCTGATCCCAGAATTTGAACCCTGCTAGTGCTGCTGCTGCTGCTGCTGCTGCTGAGCTCAGGGAGGAGGATGAGTCAGTGCTGAGGAGGGTCACTTGGCAGGGAGTGAGAAATATCCCTGTTTTCATCTGAGGAATGTTGGAGAATATGGCTTTGATTTCATCTGACATTAGCCCAGCAATGCAGATCTGTACTGTATATGAAATTTCAGTTTCCAACGTGCATCATCATTAAAGTGCCTTTGAAATATTTGGATGGGAGGTTATAAATAAATGATCTGTGCTTTGTATTGCTATTAGTCTCTAGCCTGTAGAATCAGGGAAGATTATCAAGTTACTAATAGCCCATTGCCACTGAGATTGTTTATTATACGGGATTCTTTCAGGGCTAGATAAGGGAGAGCATTTGCTGGCCTTTGCAAAAGTCTTGGATCTCAACCATTTTGTTCTGGATTAAGGAGCAGCGATCTCACTAAATTCCACTCTTGGATTTGAAATAATAAACAAAAACAATATAGAGTCTGAAAGAAAGAAGAAATCTCACCAGATGGTGATGGACTGGATTTACTGTAAACTTGCCCTGAGCATATTATAGTACACATAAGAAACTGATGTGTTTGCCACCAGGAGTTTCCACAGGGAGAGCCTGGGATTTTGCCTTTTCCTAATCTCCTTTTCCCTGCATGCTGCACAACTGTCCTATTTTGAGCGGAACTTCCCAGATTTACAGAAGCCGCTCCATACAATTATAAGGACCATTGCAGCTCAGCAACCCCACACCAACATGCATTTCCTTCCCACCCACCACTGAAGAGGGAACTAAGCCATGGGACGTGTCTATGTACAGAGTGCAAGTTCACAACTTCACACCTTACCATGCGAATGTTACACAGAGGAGTGGTTAGATGGGTAGGACAGACAGCAGCATACAGGGGCAACATACAAGGGAATCATCAATCATACAAATGTTTCACCAAATGTAGGCATCTGATTTTCAATCTGTTGATCTGTTGTTCTGGCTGGAGAAAGAGTAAAGCTAATAATAGGCATGGAGTGGGGGCAGGAGAGAAGGGAATAACACGGAAATAATAATTGGCTGATTCTGCAATTAATGGCAAAATCGCTCAATCCTTTTAGAACTGAAAATGAAACTGATGGAGGGCGGAACCGGAGGGGTGTGGTGGCGAATAAGTGTGTTCTGATAATAGGGGAGAACTTCCTTGCACTGCGTACCACGGTTTCTTTCCTAAGGTTAACAAACTACATTAACCATTCGCTCATCTGTAGCTCATAATTAATCACTTGTTGAAAATTACATTGTATAATAAATGAGAACAGACATGATTCATTAAAACTTCTAATTAATTCTATTTAATACTATTTCATAGTTCATTGGTAAGTGCTGAGAGAAGGATTACAGTGTAGGATATTCGAGGCATTGTTGCTGAAGAAGTAAATAGGGCAAACATGATCTGGAGTGAAACCCAGGCACAGAAGCAAATGAAAATGTCAGCTGTTTATCTCCGCAGTGCCTGCTACCACCATAGCATTGTATTTAAGGGCCAGTTAGAGCTTTTACTGTCATTTCCTATTTCTAATGGCTTATAAACCAAATGAGCCTGAGCTCAGATTTGACATTTGGTTCAGAGCAGGTGGGGCTTGGTTTTGTTCTGTTTGGAAACAACAACTTTCAGTGCACATCAAAGCAAATGCTTCAAGCTTTTATTTCACTATAGCTGGAGGAACAAGAGCTTCTTTTAATTTATTTGCCAGCAATTCTGCAACCTTTTCTTGTAAGGGAAAAGGGGATATAGGTACAGCTAGGGGTGAGGTAAAGGAGCCCTGGACGATGTAAGTCCAGTCAAAGGTGACTATGGGGTTGCGGCGCTCATCTCGCTTCAGGCCAAGGGCACTGGTGTTTGTCCACAGACAGCTTTCCGGGTCATGTGGCCAGCAGGACTAAACGAGTACTGGCACACAGAGGACCATGACAAGTGCCAGAGAGCACATAAATGCTGTTTACCTTCCCACTGCAGTAGTACCCATTTATCTACTTACACTCATGTGCTTTCAAACTACTAGGTTGGCAGAAGTTGGGA